>NC_091453.1:103170914-103470914 GCF_964237555.1 Oryctolagus cuniculus | reverse complement strand
GGCCAATAAATAGATCTTATAAAAATTGTTTTCTTTTTATACACACACATGCTATTGACTCCGCTTCTCTGGAAAACCATAATGCAAGGAGCTATTCCACATTACAATATTGGCTCAGGCTCGTGGTCATGGTATCATTATTCACATTAGTAAAGATATTGAGTCAATCTCAGTGTCCATCAGTGGATGAATAGATAAAAGAATATCTCAGTTTTTAAATAGAAGGCAATCAAGTCAGTTGTGAGAACATGAATGAACCTGGAAGACATTACATAAAGTGAAACAAACAAGGCACAGAAATACAAGTATTTATATGTGGGATCTAAAAAAAGTCAAATTTGTAGAAATAGGATCAAATGATGGTTAACAGGTACTAGGTATAGGGTATAGAATTGGGGAGATGTTGGTCAAATGATACAAATTTACAGTTAGGAGAAATAAGTTCACAATATCTATTGTACATTGTGATGATAATCAATAAAAAATAGATCATACACTTACAAACAGTACATGTTAATTATTCTCATTATAGAAAAGTGACTTGGGGTCAGTGCTGTGGGGCATGGTATTATGCTACCACGTGTAGTGCCAGCATTCCATATGGGCACTGGTTCTAGTCCCAGCTGTTCCACTTCTGATCCAGCTCCTTGCTAATGTGCATGGAAAGGCAGCAGAAGATGGTCGAGGTCCTGGGGCCCCTGCTACCCTCAAGGGAAAACCAGGAGAAGCTCCTGGCTTCTGGCTTCAGGTGGGCCGAGCCAGGGGCATTACAGCCATTTGGGGAGTGAACCAGCAGATGGAAGAATTCTCTGCCTTTCTTATTCTTTCTAACTCTTTCAAATAAATAAATATTCTCTAAAAAAAAGTGATAAGTATTTGAAGTATTGAATAGGTGAATGAGCTTTATTTGGTCCTTCTATCATGTATACATATATCAAAGCATCATGTTCTAAACCATAAGTATGTATTTTTTAAATTTGTCAATAAAAACAATATAAAAGAAAAGAAAAAAATTTGAAATTATATATGATGAAAGAATGTTACCCAAAATATGTAAAGTACTATAGTGGGTGTTGTGGCACAGCAGGTTAAGATAGCACTTTGAACAACCGCATCCAATGTCTGAGAGTCTAACTTATAGGGTTCAAATCCCAACTCCACTCCTGAATCAAGCTTTCTGCTAATGTGTACCCTGTGAGGCAGCAGGTGATAACTCAGGTAGTTGGGTCTCTGCAATAACACAGGAGACCTAGGTTATTCTGAGCTCCGGGCACTCTCTCTATGGCCTGGCCCAGCTCTGTCTGTTGTGGGTATTTGGCAAATGAACCAACAAATTAGAGAAATTCTCTCTCTCTCTCTCTCTCCCACCTCCCTTCCCTCTCCCTCTTCCTCTCATCCTTTCAAATAAACTAAATTGATTAAAACTTAAAAATAATATAAGATGTTCCATCCTATGGCATTAGAAAACTGCAAATCACAACAATGAAATACTACTACACCCCCGTCAGAATGGCAAAAAATGCAGAACACTGACATCAAAGGTTTACAAGAGTGGGAAATGACAGGAACTCTGAATCACTGCTAGTAGGAATACAAAATGATCCAGCCACTTAAGAGAACAGTCAGTTTCTTACATAACAAAAATATGCTCTTTTTAAAAAAAAAAAAAGATTTATTTTATTTACTTAAAAGCGAAAGAGAGAGAGAGAGAGAGCGAGCTTCCACCTGCTGGTTCACTCCCGAAATGGCTGCAATGGCCAGGATGGACCAGGAGCCAGGAACTTAATCTGATTCTACCATGTGGGAGCGGGGGCCCAAGGACTTGGGCCATCTTCTACTGCTTTCCCTGGTGCATTAGTGGAGAGCTGGATCAGAATTGGAGCAGTCAGGACTTGAACCAGCACCCATATGGAATGCCATCATCACAGGTGGTAGTTTAACCCATTACTCCACAATACCCGCCCCCAATAAAGCACATTCTTACCACATGATTGATCCAGGAACCAAGCTCCTTGGTTTCTCCCCAAAGATTTGAAAATTATGTCTACATGAATGTTACACATGGATGTTCATCACACCTTTTTTGATAATGACCAACACTTATACAGAACCAAAATGTTCTTTGGTAAGGTGAATGGATAAATAAGTGGTGGTACAATCTGATAATTAATTATTTAGTGCTAGAATAAATGAACTATAAATCTATGAAAAGACATACAGAGACCCTAAATATACATTACCAAGTGAAAGAAGCCAATCTGAAAAGACTATGTAATGCAAGATTCCGTTCTGCAAAAGGCAAATCTATGGGGGCTGGCATTGTGGCATAGCAGGTTAGGCCATCATCTGCAATACTGACATCCCATATGGGCAGCAATTCATGTCCTGGCTGTTCCACTTCCAATCCAGCTCCCTGCTAATGCACCTGGGAAAGCACCAGAGGATGGCCCAAGTACTTGTGCTCCTGCACCCAAGTGGGAGACCCGGAAGAAGATCCTGACTCCTGGCTTCTGCCTGGTCCAGCCCTGGCCATTGCAGCCATATAGGGAGTGAACCAGTGGTTGGAAGATTCTCTCTCTGTTTCTCTTGCTCTTGCTCTCTCTCTCTAACTCTGCCTTTCAGTTAAGTAAATAATTTTTTTTAAAAGGCAAATCTATGGAGACAGTTGAAATTCAATAGATAACATGGATTAGGGGGAGGTAATAGATAAGCCAAGTATAGTGGATTTTAATATCAGACTACTCCATGTGATGCCACCATGACAGATCCAAGGTTGTTATACATTTATTTACCTATAGTTGGTGACATTGGATATACAACAACAGGGTGACCTCTAATGTAAATGATGGGCTCTGGGTGATAATGGTATGTCAATATATGTTTTTCAATTGTTATAAACACACATCTATGGTGGGGGATTTGGTCAGGGGAGGGTTATGCATGTGTAAGGGCAAGGGGTGTGTGGATAATTTCTGTAAATTGCCTTCAATTTTTCTGTGAGCCCCAAATTGTTCTAAAATAATAGTTTTATTTCATTTTTAATTCTTAAAATGAACACACTGCTTCCACGAAACGCCTTGATAAAAAATGAAAAGACAATGAAAGACTACGAGAAAAAATTTGCAAATCACTTATCAGAAAAATAAGTTGTATCCAAAATATTTAGAGAATATTCAAAACTTATCAATGACAAAATAAACAGCTCAATTAAAGATAATGCACAAGATATTTTGGTGTTGCATGAGTGCAAGTGATTTCTTCCCAACTTTGTACCTCCCAAACAGAAAACAGAAGTTCCACATAGTTTTCAATGTATCCTTGGTAGTGAATAACCTTCATTCATTTATTGAATGCCAGGTACTTTGCAAGATACTTTGCATGCAATATGTTACTTAATCTGCATGGTTGTCCATAAATCAGGACTCAGTCTCATTTTTCAGGAGAGTTTATGAGGTTCAGAGAAAGTATGTGGTTTGTAGCTGTGGAGGCAGTAAATGGAAGAACCTAAAATCAAACCTAGTTCTGCTTGTTTCCTCCCTGCTTTTTATTTACCCTCTCCACTGTTCTATGTTGTTTGCCTTCAGGAGTTCAGAGAATTTAATTTTCAGTCTTCTCTACTGCTACCTGGTGAGAAATCTGTCGTTTCTTAGAAGTGACAGGAGGCACAAGGTGATGCAGTGAGGTAAGTAAGAACTCATCTGTGCTGGCAGTGCTGATCAGGGGCTGGGGGCTTGGAGAAGGAGTCTGACAGCTTTCTCTAGGTGAGCTGGCATGGACAGATTGTTGCAAATGAGAACTTTGCAATATAAAATTGATATGACCAACACTTACTTCACAGATGATGGTTTTCTCCAAGAACTGGAGGCAGTTTTGATTAGTCACAAATTAGACAGCAGCATGGCAATCATTACAGTGCCTGAGTACAGCTGCTGAACCTGGAGAGGTTCAGGCCACATCAACAATTGCCAAGTAAAGCCCCCTGTAAATTTGTGTGATGATCTAGTCTTTTTGTTTCGCTGTAAATGAGGCATAGATTTGCCATGTCCAGAATTAAAAACATATTGGCATATCTAGTTGATTTAGAAACCCAGCAAAAATGCTGCTGCCATTGGAATAAGTGCAGGTGTGCGTGCATTTTAAACTATTGGAGTAGCTCATATTTTCTGTTTACTGCCTCTGGCTTTATTGATGGACTCTTCTATTTGGACAGGCTTTCAGTGGGACCTGCATCTTCCCCAGAAATAGTAAGATCAGTGAGATGGTATTGGGGACAAATGTGGAATTTAGAAGAGTAATAACAAAAAAGTTTAATATATTAATTTAGAAATTTTCCTTAAGAGCTTGAAAAGCATATCAAGTTACTTCACCTCTCTGTACTAAGTTTTCCCCTCTGTAAATTGAAACTAATATTAGAAATCTACCTTAAGGTTGTTGAAAATTAAAGGAATCAATACTTGTCAAGCACCTAAAATAGCCAGAACATTGTTAAGTACTATGCAAGTCTTAGTTGTTCATTACTATCGTCATCAACATTATAATAATCATCATCATCCTTATCATATTCAACGCTTAATGTAGTAGGAATAGGGAGTGGCCTAATGAAAGCTGCATTTGCCAAAGATGTTTTTCACAATTATGCAGCATATGTTTGAATGAATAGATGCTGGCAATAATCCCATTGTTATCTCCTAAAAAAATGGATTCTAAGGACTAGCATGGTCACAAAAATATAAACTGGAGGGACAAAAGCCAAAGTATATTTTGGATGAGGGATGGGCATAATTTGACAGTGTGAAAGATGAAAGAATTTGAAAACCTTGGAGATTGGTGGAAGCAATTGAAATAATGAAAACATAGAGAAGGCAGGAACTTGGGAGTGTAATGAATTTGAGATATGTACAATGTAAAGAGAAATGCCCTACATATAACTGACTCTGTGGAAACAAAAAAGGAGAAGACAGGCTTACAATGGAGATATATATCCAAGAATTATCTGTATTTAGGTGGTTCCTGAAATAGTGTTTGAATATCAGCTTCCTTCTAAAAGCTTCCAAAATCTGTACTTGTTCCAAAATATAGACTGGGACTTAAAAATGAGTATTTCAGGATGAATAATGAATGCTGATTTACATAAAATTATTCAAACAACTGAGGAGAAAATGAGATGTGTAACACAGGCATAATAAAATCAACAAAAACAACCTGTCTGAGGTATATTCTGATCCCTGCAACAATTGCCCAAATTACACTCCAATCGAGATATTGCCTGTACTTATAAAAAGTAAACAATAATAAAGTACTTATTTTTGAAATATAGTGTCATTCAACTAAAGTAAAACTATATTTGAAAAGTTAGAGTTGCAGTAAATATAAAATAATATTTCCTCATTCCTTTGAAAATTGGTCATTAATTCCACCTTATCTCTAAAGATGCATTTAATTTTGTATGAAACATGAATTCCTGAAAAGCTGTATGCAAATACATTACATCTAAATGTTTTATAATTTATTTTTTAAAACTTTTATGTGATTCATTATAATCTAATTCATTCATATTTGTTACTTAGGAAATCTGTCTACTTGACTTTTAAAAATAAGGTATATTGTCTAGATAAAAGATGATCAAGAATAGTGGGCTATTGATATGCTTATTTTATTCTAATTTGAGGTTAAGAGCATTACCACTTAACCTCAATTACCTGGATTCTTAACATGTACCCACTCCCTAACTGTGTGATTGGAGCTAAATCACTGATGCTGTTTCTTATTTTCAGTGTCTGTAAAATAGGATAAAAAAAAACTGTATCTCTTGGGGCCAGCATCATTACAGCATAGTGGTTTAAGCTGCCACTTGTGATGCCAGCATCCCATATCAGCAGTCTGGTTCAGATCCCAGTTATTTCACTTCTGATCCAGCTTCTTGCTGATACACCTGTAAAAGCAGCAGATGATGACCCAAGCTCTTGGGTCCATGCCACCCATGTAGGAGAGCAGAGTCCCTGGCTCCTGACTTCAGCTTGGCCCAGACCTGGCTATTGCAATAATTTGGAGAGTGAAAGAGCAAGGATAAGCTCTCTCTCTCTCTCTCTCTCTCTCTCTCTCTCTTTCTCTCTCAAATAAATAAACCTTTAAAAATTCTATCTCTGTTATTGGATTTTTTTAGGAAGAATAGTACAAATTAAATGTTTTCACACAATATTTGTTATGTAGTAAAAATTCAACAAATGAATATTGTTGTTATCATAAGCATCATCATTATTCAATAATTATTTCCAAGTGTTTCCTTTCTGCCAGTCACTATTCTAGGTTCTAGCCACATAGCAATAAGAAAACAGAAATTTTATTACCTTTTGGGAGATCACATTGTAATGGAGACAGGAGGAAGAGACCAAAACTAAATGAATAAGAATAAAAATTAATTCTGAATAGCATTGAATTGAACAAAGAAAATAAAACAGGATACTTGGATAGAATTCTGAGAATGCAGGTGGAAGGATTAGATAAGATAATTAGGGAAGTCTGTCTTAGTCTGCTCTAGTCACCACAACACAATACCTTAGACTGAGTAATATCTAATCAATATATAATCAATGGAATATCATCACTCACAATTCTAGAGGTTTGTCCAGATCAAGGTGCTTTCCAATCTGGTTTGTGATAACTACTTCTGCTCTTCATTGATGGTGTCTTCTATCTGCTGGTTCACACGGTGAAAGAGGCAAGACAACTTTTTCTTTTATAAGAGCACTAATCTCATTCATGAGAGTAAAGCTGTCATGACTTAGCATTCTCATTGGGCATTAAGTTCCAACATATGAATTTGGAGAATGACCAACATTCAGACCATAGTATGTTCTCTTAGCTGAGATCTCAATACAAGACCAGTCTTTAAAAAAAATTAGAGATGTTTCCCTTTACTGGAAAATAGCAAATGAAAAATTCTGAGATAGGATTGGAGGAGGGGAGACCTTGGTGTTTAAAATAAATAAAAATGTCTGTATGACTAGAATGTATGAGTGAAAGGAAAAGATCTACAAGCAGAAGTTGAAGATGTCTAAGGCATTAAGCCTGAATTTTCGTTTAAATGAGATAGAAAACTACTAAAGGATTTTTGATCTAAATGAGAAAAAAGTGGGAACAAGAACTGATTCAGAAGTTGATCAAAATATAAATAAGGTGATACTTAACATAATCCATGACTTAAAATAAGATTTTTGGGTGACCTTTGTTTTCTGGTGATACAGAATTATTTAGCTTTGTCATTAACTTGCAGCATAGTTTTAGGCAAGCTACTTAAACTTTGTCAATCTAAGTGGCTTGATAATCAAACACTGGGAATATTCACACTGACCTTACCTGTGATTGAAGATTACATTTGATATTTTATTCATTTGACAAATATTTATTGAGCCTTTATTATGTTCTAGGAGTCAAAAATATAGCGGTGACTATAAGTAAGTCCTGACTTTCATGTAGCCAGTATTTGAGTAGATGAATTGGATAGAAAACTATGCAGTTTTATTATAAACAAATACAAAGAAGAACAAAGGTGGGTGAGAGAATAGAGAATGGTTAAGAAAAGCATCTCTAAGTAGTTGTCAGATATCTTAGGCAGAGATCTGAATGAAAAGAGGAAGTGAGCAATGCAAATGTCTGGGAAAAAGATTTTCACTCAGAGAAAACTGCAACTTCAAAACCATGAGAAGGGTCCCACTTGGTATACTTAGTGAGACATCAAGGCTTGCATTGTTTGAGGTCAAACAGCAAAAAGTAGAGAGGGAGGAGAGGAGATCAGAGAGATAACCCAGGGCAAGATCATGTAGAACATTGTAGGCCAGTGTAAGAACTTTGGAGAGTGATGTGATTGGAATACATTTTTCCCTTGAACACTGGTTACTGCGTAGAGAATATACAGATGTACATGTTATATTTGATAAGCCTTTTAAACTTACAATTAAAAGCTTGTAAGTTTATGAAAAAAAAAAACAGCTTTAAACATATGAACTGTTAGAGGAGAAATCACACCCTGGATTTGATGAAAAAAAAATTATGTTCAGGGGCCTGAACACAGCAAGATGAAGAAATAGGAGGCCCCAGCCGCTGGCTGGGTGGGCGTTTAGCTAAGCAGTACAGAGATGATGGGTTAAGACAATAGAATCCCATGTTGGGGTGTCTGGGTTCAAGTCCTTATTGTTCTCTCAATTCCAGCTTCCTGCTGATGTTCACTCTGGGAGGCAGCAGGTGATGGCACAAATTGGGGGTGCCCTCTCTTTCTCCACCCCTAAAATAAATAAAGTGTAATAATACTGATTGAACAGCCACATATAGACCAGCATGCCAAGAACAACCACACTGAAATAGGCAGAAGAACAGCTCCATTTTGCTAAGAACCCCACCTCCCTCATATCGTCACAGATAACCACCAGGAGAAATCACCTCAACCTTCCATCTTCCCCAGGGAAAGGAGGGAGTGAGGGATACACGAAAGATCCGCAGGTATTCACAGCCTGTATCATCTTATGCAGAGTGCTGAGGTATCTGGCAGAGTTGCAGCACTTAGAGGCAGGTAAGGGCAAAGAGCAGAGGCTGGTGGTTCTCAGCGCCCAGCACAGCCTTCAGCATTTGATGACCCTCCAGAAGCCATGTGGCCCCCTGCAGCTGTGGGAGCTTCAATTAACTGGCGAGCCCCCAACAGCCCTCAAGGCCCCTAGCAGTCATGTTGGCATCAGGTGCTAGCGTAGGTTGCAGCTGTCAGCACTGATTGCAGCTGCTCGGAGTGGATCAAAGCTGTCCACATGGATCACAGAAGCTGCACAGTCCCTAGCAACAACTACAATACCCAGTTCTCAGTACGAATCACAATTTCCAGTGTTCATTGCAGCTGCTGGACACAGATTGCTGCAGTCATGTGACACTCCAAAACCAGCACAGCCTCAAACATTCAGCAGAACCTCCAGCACCAAGCACAGATTGCAGCAGATGCTGTGGTTGTCAGTCGAAGGAATGGGTACTGGCAGATTGTGAAAATCTTGGCAGATGATGCAGTTCTCAAAAAACAGATAAACTCCGTGGGATTGAGAGAAGGCACACAATCCCAAGACTGCTTCTTTAGGAGGGAGGAAAAGAATTGCTGTTTGTACCCAACATCCTGTCATCTCAGTGCATTTCCCTGGGAAAAAGAGAATAGCAGCTCTCCTTTCTTCATCTCTCCTTTCTTCAAGAGGGGATTAGGGAGTAAGGATGACATGAAATATCATGCACTATCCCAGGAAGAAGGTGCAAATGACTCAGCACCAGGCAAAACTTTGTGGGATTGGGAAAAGGCAGGCAAACCTGTAAGTTCTTCAATAGAAGGGAGGGAAAGGAGTGCACATTCATTAGAAAAAAAAAAGTGTAATAGACTTCCAGGATCTCTAGGTCTAATTGGTGAAGATATTTCCATGCCAAAGCCAGTTTGGGAAGACTAGAAGAGATGGCTGCTTCTCCAAACATTCAGACACCAAAGCAAAGCTACAAAGAGTACAAATAATAAGGAAAATGTGACATTAGGGGTAAAAAAAATCTTCAGTAACTGACCATAAAGAAATGGAGATCTGTGAATTGCATGACAAAGAATTCAAATTAATCATCTTAAAGAAACACAATGAGCTACAAGAGAAGACATAGCACAGAAAGATAACTAAACAAAGTCAAAAAAACAGAAATAAGAAATTCAACAGATAAAAAACCATAGAAAGGAACCAATCAGAAATTCTGCAGCAGATGAATGTAATAAATGAATCCCACAATTCAACACTGATATACAACACTTGATCAAGGAGAATAAATATTCAATAATCAAGGTAACAAAAACAACAGCAACAAAATGAATGAAAAGAATGAAAAAAGCCTAAGATACTTAAGGGACAACATCAAGCAAACCATTAAGTTTATGAAGGAGGTTCTAGAGGAGAAGAGATTGAGAAAGAAACAGAAAACATATTTTAATTAATGGCTAAAGCCTTCTTAATTCTGAGGGAAAAAATGAACACCCAAATTCATGAAGTGCAAAGGGTTCCCAACAGAATGACCCTAAAAAAGTCTTATGCTATGTAATGAAGCTGTTAAATGTGAAATGCAAATAGCACATTTTTAAATAAACATGAGAAAAGCAACTTACCAAGAAGCTCCCACAGAAAACTATCAGGTTTATCAGAAAACCCTTCCATGTCAGAGAAAATAGCATGATACATTCAAAGTACTGAATGAAAAAAATTAACAAGAATTCTGTACCAGAGAAAATTGTCTTTTAAAAATGAATATGAGGCCAGCACCGCGACTCACTAGTCTAATCCTCCGCCTGTGGCGCCAGCACCCCAGGGTTCTAGTTCCGGTTGGGATGCTGGATTCTGTCCCAGTTGCCCCTCTTCCAGTCCAGCTCTTTGCTGTGGCTCGGGAGTGCAGTGGAGGATGGTCCAGGTCCTTGGGCCCTGCACCCGCATGGGAGACCAGGAGGAAGCACCTGGTTCCTGGCTTCGGATTGGTGCAGTGCACTGGCCGCAATGCGCCAGCTGTAGCGGCCACTTAGAGGGTGAACCAACAGAAGGAAGACCTTTCTCTCTGTCTCTCTCTCTCTCACTGCCTAACTCTGCCTGTCAAAAAAAAAATTAAAAAAATGAATATGAGATTAAAGTGTTCCCAGAAAAATATAAGCTGAGAGAATTAGTCACTTGTAAGTCATTTCTTATAAGGCAAGTCATTGCTTGCCATATAAGAAATGTTGATGGAAGATTTTAAGTGTAAACAAAAGGATACCAAGCAACACAAAACCGCATGAAAGCATGTACAAATCAATTTATCAATGTAAATATAATACTTTACTATTGATATCAGGAATGACCCCCTAAAATCTGTAAAAAATGTGGTCCCTTTAAGTCCCCCAGAAGTGCCATCTGGGGTGCCACATATGCTACCTGAATTTGGGGTGCCATATGATATCACCATATGCTTATTAATAAATCTCCAATATTAATAAGCCTGAGAGGGTTCTTGCCTAATATTTAGAGAAGAATTCTAAATACCGGCATCAATAAATGAGGCAGCATGGTACATTTTAGGCTTTTATTTAGTGCGAGAGATGTGTAGAAAGTGAGGGCTTTAGCTCAGTTTAAAGTGAGGGGAAAATCTGGAAACCAAGGTAGCATCCATACCAAGCAGAGAGCAGGCCAGAAGCCACGTGCAGCAAGTGCCTGAGCTGCTATCCACCACTTATCACTGGCAGCCAAGCAGAGGCAGAGAGCCTTTTGGGACGCTCCTTATCTTTTATATATTTTTCACAGGAGAGTGCCTTGTGGGCAGGTGGGCACTCAGGTATAGTCAGGTAGGGAATGATGTCACACAGGGGCGTGGTGAGGGTATCAGGTAAGGTGTGAGGTCACACAGGGGCATGGCAAAGGCGTGGTCTTCCAGCTCACAAACCTAATCAGTTTTATCCTGTCTACTTCACTGTCATAATTGTAAGTAAACTATTTGAAATTTTAGTTTAAAAGTTAAAAGACAAAGAGTATTAGCAGTTACTATAACAACAAAAATTGTTTAATGGATACAAATTATAAATAAATTGTGACATCAATAACATAAAGTGTAGGAGAAGAAAAATATAGATGTGATTGAAGTTAAGATGTTATCAGCACAAAATAGACTATTATAAGATGTTTTATGTAAGCCTCATGATAACCGCAAAAAACCCTCTAGAACACAGAAAAGAAGAATCAAAGAGTAGCACTACAAAAAAATCAATGAAACACAAAGGAAAGTAGTAAGAGAGGAAAAAAGAAACAAAAGAACTACAAGATAAACAGAAAACAATTTGTAAAATGGCAGTAATAAATCCTTCAGTATAAATAATTAATTTAGATGTAAATGGATTAAACTTTCCAATAAAAAGACATAGCATGGCTGAATGGATTAAAAAAGAAATAAGACCCAACTCTGTGCTTTCCACAGGAGACTGACTTTACATTTAGAGACACACAGAGGCTGAAAATGAAGGGATGGGAAAAGATATTCCATGAAAATCATAAACAAAAGAGAGCAGGATCAGCCAAATACATATCATACAAAATACCTAATCGACTTTAGGAAAAGCAGTATATCTATAGTATTGTAGGTATAAGCAAAAAAAAAATTGCATGTTAAAATATTTAGGAAAATATTTATATAATAGATTCCCTAAGCAATATAAAATATGTTATTCTGAGTATTAAAGAACCTGCATGAAAGCATGATGTTGGGGCCGGCGCCGCAGCTCAATAGGCTAGTCCTCCGCCTTGCGGCGCCAGCACACCGGGTTCTAGTCCCGGTCGGGGCGCCAGATTCTGTGCCGGTTGCCCCTCTTCCATGCCAGTTCTCTGCTGTGGCCCGGGAGTGCAGTGGAGGATGGCCCAAGTGCTTGGGCCCTGCACCCCATGGGAGACCAGGAGAAGCACCTGACTCCTGCCTTCAGATCAGCACAGTGCGCTGGCCACAGCATGCTGGCTGTGGTGGCCATTGGAGGGTGAACCAATGGCAAAAAGGAAGACCTTTCTCTCTGTCTCTCTCTCTCTCACTGTCCACTCTGCCTGTCAAAAAAAAAAAAAGCATGATGTTGTATAGAACATAGAGATTCCTTAAGAGTTTTTATACGTCTTATCCCATCTTCCTAATCTAATGTTGATTTTATCATTGAGTCATAAATGTCGAGGGTAAATTTCCCTGTTCTTTGCTCGCTGCCCTCTAGCATCACTCTGTCTTTACCTGATAGAAACTTTCCTGAATAATATATCTGGATATTTTAGCCTACTCATGTCACTTATGTTACCATTTTGTAATCAAAAGAAAGCTCTTTTTGGTCATACATTTTTATTCTGTTGAGTCAAATCATGTAAAAGTAGCATGTCTTTGTTGATTCTATGGTATGACTAATACAATGCTAGGTTACAGGTGTAAAATGAATGATATATTCTTTATAGTCCAGTATAACCAGTTTGTTCAGCAATTCTTTGTAGGAGGGTGTAAATGTGAGATGGTTTTGTGTTTTTATCTGCAATCTCTGCTTGCACCTAGGCTTTGGTGTATCTCCATTTCCTGCCCTTTCATGGCACCTTGAGTAGGTTACAATTACTTCTCAGTCATATGGGCTTATTTAAACTCCAGTTTAGACTAATTTGTAACTCCACTCTCACATCTGATTAAACTTTTCCTCTATTCCATTGCTAGCCAGGATTGAGAGCATACAGCATCCCAGAGTAGATAAGAGTGTGTGGTCTGATTTTTTTAACCTCTCCTTGCCTTTACCTCCCTTTAATTTGTTTCTTAAAATATGCTGAAATAAAGATATTAGATAGTACTTATGTGTGTGGGAGAGGCGTGGTGAAGAGGGGGCAGGAGAAGAAGAATAAGGAGGAGGAGAGACAGACATGGTTTACTTAACTAAGCACTGATTTGTTCTCTTTTGTTGCTGTTTCTCTGGCTGAAACCAGTCATTAGGCATAGGGTTATCTTGAAGAGAATGAGACTACTGAGTGAAAAATTTAAAGGAATAAAAAAATTCACTTATCAAGATATATGATGTATTAATACAATATTTTTAAAAAGTGAAAGTGGGGCTATTGCTGTGACATAGCAGGTAAAATTGCTGCCTGTGATGCCAGCATCTCACATGGATGTTGGTTCAACTTCCAGCTGCTCCACTTCCAATGCAGCTCCCTGCTAATGTGCCTGGGAAAGCAGTAAAAGATGATTCAAGTTCTTGGGATCAGGCACCCACATGGGAAACCCAGAGGAAGCTCCTGGCTCCTGGCTTCAGATTGCCCCAGCTCCTGCTATTATGGACATTTGGGGAGTGTATCAGTGGATGGAAGATATTTCTCTCTCTCTCTCTCTCTCTCTCTCACACACACACACACACACACTTTGCCTTTCAAATAAATAAATAAATATTAAAAAGGAAAGTAAAAGTAATGTAAAAATGATGATGGAAGATATAATAAACTGGTAGAGTTGGCCATCTCTAATGAAGAATTCAGTAATGGCGTGACACTAAAAAGGGGTGACCAAGCAAGGAAATTCTTAGTGATATTGGAGAAGGAATTTGATTTCCTAAGAATGTGGGATGGAGACTCTAATATGTTTATTTGCATATTAAATGAAAGGGTGACCCAAGAAGCCTGGAGTATGTGGGATCATTTCAGTTGCATACATAATGCTCCAATGAATGAGTTTTACCTTAAGATGAATTATTTATTAAGCATAAATTCTTAACAGCAGAATTTCTGGGTCAAAAGTTAAGAAAATTTTGTGACCTTTGTTTTAAGAAGCATAATCTGGTGGAAATAACACGATCACACTGGAAACAGACACATTTGGGTTTCAATTCTTACTCCATCATCTTTATCTTTGTGACTTTTGATAACTTATTAATACCTTTGAGCATCAGTTTCATCATCAGTAAAATAATGATTCATGCTTGATGGTATAATAAGTATATTTTGAAAACGTTCCATAATTCACCTTAAAGAATTAAGCCTTTTGCTCAGTAGTCTTTGAGCCATATGTCTATGTCCAATGACCACAACTTTATTGGGCCAAGCATGAACATAGTTATAAGATTTGACTAATATTGTGCTCCTGATGGGGATTGCCTCAATACGCTGATTTAGGTTTATCATCAGATGTCCTTCAGGAAATTTAAATCAAGAGCAGGAATTAGAAATCAGTTGTATAAAGTTAATCTTTTTAGTATCTTTCTTAAAGTAGGTTGTTATTTTGGGCAATTTTGCGAGTAAGGAGGTGTCTACAAAGAATAACGGTGATGCACTCGGAGATGTGTATGTGTCCATATAATACACTGTGAGAGGGAAACAGAGGGAGAGATATGTAACCACACAGAGAGATTCAGGGAGACAAAGAGAAATTCAAGAAAACATTCAGTCAGACAGACTAAGAGGGACATTTAGAGAAAAATGGACTGTGAGACCACTCAGAGATACAGAGAGATGCATATGGAGAATAGGGATGGAGAGAGAAAAACAGACATTTAGACACAATGGATACACATAGAGTAATAGAAACACAGAAAAAAGAAATACAGATTTAAAGAAAAACAGAGGCAGGGAGAGACTGAAGGAGAGAGACAAATAGGAGGAGAAATACAGCAGAGGGAAAAGCAGCAGAAAGAGGCAAAAGGAGAGGCATGTCAAGTGAAACACAAAAGAGTGGAAACATGGAAAGAGAGAATACATTCTCACGTGAAAATATACAGTGACCAACAAACATAGATAATGACAGACACACAAAAAGGCAGAGACAAAAAGAGCAACACAGACACAGACAGACAAAGGAGACTGGGACACCATTAAAAAGAGATATAAATGGAAAGAACATCTTCCCTAGAGCTGACTCAATTCCTAGTTTCCCTGTCAACTGGTAGATTATGTTCTTGCTACTTGAAATTTTCTGCTCCTAGAACCAAAAGAGCCTGTAACAGAAGGGTAGGTACAGGGTCTGGTTCAGTGCTGACGTCTGCTAGTCTCTGTGCTTCTTGTGGCCACAGTGATTCATGAACTGCCCACAGTGAATACTCACTCAGTATTGTGACAAATTATTTTTTAAGATTTTATTTATTTGTTTGAGAGGCAGAGTTAGAGAAAGAGAGAGAGAGAGAGAGAGAGAGAGAGAGAGAGAGAAGAGAAAGAGAAAGAGAGAAGAGAAGAGAAGAGAAGAGAAGAGAAGAGAAGAGAAGAGAAGAGAAGAGAAGAGAAGGAGAAAGAAAGAAAGAGAAAGAGAAAGAGAAAGAGCAAATGTCTTCCATCCGTTGGTTCACTAACAAAATGCCCACAATATCCAGAGCCGGGCCGATCTGAAGTCAGGAGCCAGGAATTTCTTCCAGGTCTCCCACGTGGGTGCAGGGGCCCAAGGACTCAAGCCATCTTCTGCTGCTTTCCCAGGCCATAACAGAGAGCTGGATCAGAAGAGGAGAAGCCAAGATCTGAACCAGTTCCCACATGGGATGCCGTCACCGCAGGCGGAGGCTTACTCTACTACACCACAGTGCAGACTCCCTGACAAACTATTTGAACTAGGACTTCTTTCTTAGTTGAAAGATAGTTATTTCCTCTCAACCACTGAATACCAAAAGCAAAGCAAAACAAAACCTGAAAGAAACAAAACTACCTTATAGTGAAGTGAGGAATCAACGAAGCATGTATTAGGCATTCATTTATGCTTTGAATTAAATCTCAACATCCAACTTCATTGTAAGCACACACTTCTACAGCTACCCCTCTCTTCCTTTGTTTTCATTTCTCCCAGTGGCCATCTTTTCCCTTTCTCCAAACCGCCCCCACCACTACATTTTTTTCCATTCTACCCCCTGACCTAGATCCACAGTGATAATTTGACAGTGGCAGTGAATGTTCAGGATCAGAGAGAGTAAGAAGGACACACCCCCACCCCCACATATACCCACACACCACGCGCTCTTACTGATACCACTACACTTTAGAGGCTGAGAACCTTATTGAAGTCCACTACTTCAGGGAAACTTCATTATCCTAAGGCTTCTTCCACATGCTGTCTGAATTAAGTATGCCCTCATCTTCTTGTACCTTGTTCAGTAACACACACTCTTTCTTACACGTCTGTTGCCTTTGCTAGATGCTGAGTTCCGGAAGGGATTTGACACTGTATAATTACTCTCTACATTCATCCCACATTATAAAGTACAATATCTGAAATGCTGTACAAAATTAATATGCACTTCAAAAATAAGAGGACTTCCTCAAATAAAGAAATTTGTACCTCTTTAACTTCAGAAAAATATTTAAAACTACTTTTTAAATGGAAATCTTCCTAAAATGTATTCAATTTCCACTTGTTTAAGCAAAGAAAAAAATATTGAACCCAAGAAACAGATTTCACATTGGCCATATTGATTAAAGAGCATTTATTGTTTGGCAGTCAAAATAAACTTGTGTCTTTATTGTGACACTTATCTTCATGACCCTGGGCACATTATTTAACCCTTCCATGATTAATTTTCTTTATTTGTAAGATGTCAATACAGGAGTATAGTCAAGGGTATTATAAAGTCAAGATCAGCCAATAAAAGAAAAAGGCTTAGAAAAGTGTGTGGCACATTTTAAATGTTAACCGCTAACAGATATTACTCTTACCTGTTTGTTGATTACTCAGAGACATCAATGTAAGTGTCAATTTTATGGTGTGCTCTAATAAAGTGATGCAGTTAAAAGCTATTGAGATATGTAAGAATTGTCCTTTAAATGATCTCAGATTGCTGAGGTTTTAATAATTTTGTTCTTCTATTTCATTCCTTGCTATCAACTAAAATTGCCTCCTAATAATAAAGTCTGCCCTCAGCATCCACACTCCAATTTTTAATATATCATATTTAACACTCTATGGACTAGGAAAACATGGAATAGCATGTAATGGAGTAGATGGGTGCTATGAACAATATACTAGTCACAAGGAATTTTCATGTGAACAATAAAATACGTAGATGCATTGATACACTGATTTCTCAGACGTGTTTTATGTTTTCTTCCTGATGTCAACAGAAAATACTCAGTTTCTAAAACCAACTTCTGGGCTAGTTGAGATGTAATCTCAATAGCATAGTATTTGTACAAAATAACAGAAGAGCAATTTAGGAGAGAAGAAAGTTTGTTGTAGCTTAGTTTAGGGACTCACAATTGAAGCAAGATTGTGTGGTCCCATTAGTCTGGCATCTGGTGGAGGCTGGGCAGGGAGCAGAGAGAAATGAAACTGAAGTTGGCTTAAATAATCCATCCTCTTCTGAGAAATATCTTCCAAAGGCAAGCCCACAATGGTCTAAAGACCTCCCACTGGACCACTGCCTACCAGCATAGATCAAGCTTTCCTGCCATTAATTAACTGCTAACATAAGACTTTAGGGTTTAAGCATGTGCCTGACTTTGGGGAGCTAAGTCCTGTTCAGTATATAACATATTAGTAAAGGATAACGTAATATAGTGGAATCAACTAGGACAATACAGATTTGAAACCAAGTCTTGAGCTTGAGCAACTGTTTAGCATTTCTAAGCTTCTTTGACTTCACAATAAAAAAATAGTTCCTAAATAAAAAGACCTATAATTAACGATTGAATGTGTAAATAAAAACATAGAATGCCATGCCAGTAAAGAAGGCTCAATACACAATATTGAAGTTATCTCTCTGTCCATCTTTGATTCTATTTAGATTGTTACCAAGCTATTGAAATGTTTTAACTATTCATAGCTTTATATTTTACCCTCTGCTATGACTATATTTTGTTTTCCAAAAATTTTATCTTACTGCATCAGTAATGCCTCAATGAAATGAATTATCCCATCCTGCTTTAATTTTTAATCAATTTTAAAAATAAGGTTGAATATTATATTTTTAATCCAATATGCTTAATTTATTTACAGAATTTTTTCACAAGATTAGAATTAAAATTCTCTTCATTTTTGTTCCTTACCTTGATTTGAATAATTTGAGTGGTCCTGACTTGTGGACTAATACTCATCACTATGTATTCTGCTGATGGTTTTCTTTGTATGACTCTCTCCAGCTGTCTCCAAATTTGTCTTGCATTTTTCTGCTAAATATTAATAAATTATAGATGTTTTGTTAAACAGACTGAATCTTAATAATGAAGGGAAATAGAGGAAAAAGAGAACTATATAAAATGAATGAATCTCATGCCAGTTAATGCGACATCAATAGTTGACCTGATTTTTAGGAGGCCTATAAGCCTACAGTTTATATAATATGTTTTCTCTGTTTCTTGATATAGTCATTTTTCATTTCTCACGTACAAATGGTGATACCTAATGTACATAGAAGGTTATAAATTCTAATTTAGATCACAACTTCCCATTCTTGGGACAATAAGCCACAATATTTATCATCATGTCATACTCAAAACACACTAGACTATCTTTTTAATACACTTCAAACCTAGTCTAAATTGAGTAAAGTTTTGTCTTTTATTACTCTAGGGTATGGGTATCTTAAAATGTAGGAGTGGGTAAGAGAAGGAACTGATATAGTATGAATTGATGGCTAGCCCAGTCTGATTCATTACCCTTTACTTTGTGATGTCTACTCTTTAAATTTCTCATTATTTGTCCTCTCAAATGAAATATATCTTTCAGATCTCGGGTACATATTTAACATTAAATTTTAGTCCTCTAACATTTGAAAATAGAGGTTCTCCTAGCTCAGATTCATTACTGGTTTTGCTGTGTCACCTCAACTTTAATTATAAAGATGACACTTTAATCCCAGGGAAACTGTTGGTTTATTATAAGTGAGGAGCAAAATATGCCAACAGACAGATCAGAGATCCAGATATATTTTTGATTTTTTTTCCAATAGAATGAACTATATTAACTTGTAAATGTATGCAAAAATAAACCTCAAATGTTGTTTTTGCAGTAGTGGGCATTCAAAAGGGCAATGATACCTGACATTGTGGCTCTTTTTCAGGCACTTAATGACTTGTTGGATCATTAAACATCATTCACTCTCAGCTTTTCATGGCTCCTTGAGCTAGTCATTAACTTCAGAGTAAGGAACGTGAACAATAGAATTATTGCCTAATTGTAGCAATCATTTTTTCTTCCCTGTTTAGCAAGTATCTGTGTAACTAATATCAGGAAATATATGATTCTCAATGCTTCTGTAGTGACTGGTATCATCATTGACCCATATTTTAAATAAACATATTTTAGAAGATATAAATTGAGTACATTGAATTGCATTTTATCAACTTTATGAGAATGAACATAAAGTTACCAATAATCCATACAAAATTATAATTCAAAATTGAAATGGTACCAAAAGATAACTAAAGTAGAAAGCTAGATTTGAAGTAAATTTAATTTATATTTACTGACTCTGCATGTTTTTCCCATTAACTAGCTCAGTTTATTTATAAAAGAGAAATTATATAAATGAAATAAAATACCGTAATCTAAAATATAAAATAGTTTATCCTTTTTGGCAAAATACTTGGTTTATTTTAAAAATAAAATATATACTCCTAAAAGTATTATCTTTCATGGTATCATTTGCTCTAAGACAAAAAATTTTATTTTATTTTTATCTATGATTTCTGGATTGAACTAGAGATGAGAGATCGTAAAGTGCAGGTCATAGGACACATTCAGCTCATAGTTACATGTGTTTTTATAAATACCATTCATTAAAAACACTCAAAATTTACTTTTATAAGGCTAAGTGAAAATCATTGTGACCTAGGCTTTGGTAAAGATTACTCAGAAACAACACTGAAAGTTCAGTCCTTGAAAGAAAAAAATGATTAATTGGACTTTACCAAATTTAGGAATGTAGTCTCTTCAAAAGATATTTTTAGGAAAATGAAAAGACAAGCAACAGACTATGATAAAATGCTTTGCAAAATCTGATAAAGGATAAGTATGCATAGTTTATTTTAAAAAAGCTCTAAAATATCCAATTCTTAAAAAGAGGCAAAGTGTTTGATAAAAAGTACTTTATCAAAGAAGATATACAGATGGAAAATAGGCATATGCAATTATGCTTAATATCATCAACAATTAAGGAATTATAAATTAAAACAATGAGGTTTTACACTATGAGGAGACATCAGGGACTCAACTATTTGAGTCACTACCTGCTACCTCCCAGGGTGCACATTAACAGGAAGCTGGAATCAAGAACAGAGCTAGGGCTCACCTTTTGGCACTCTGATATAAAAATACCTGCTTGCATTTGTGGAATCTATATTTTAGGAAGGACAAAAAGATAATACATCTATGCAAGATATATTTGAAGTTATATGCTGATGGATGCTGGGGAGAATAATAAAGCAGAGAGAGAATAGAGAGTGTCGGGGTGAGGGCTTGAAATTTTAGATAACATATGTAAGAAGGTGCATTTGAATAAAGTCCCATAGGAGATAAGGTAGCTAGGTATGCACTTATCTGTATTATAAGAAGATGAAAAGGCAAGGAAAAAGGCCTTGTGACAAGAGTGTACTACGTATGTTCAAGGAACAACACATTGCCCAGTGTGCCTAAATTAGAGTGAATGAGAGGAAGAATAATAGGAGGTTATATCAGATAGTTAAAAGAAGCCAGGTTGTGCATGGCCTTGTTTTCTCTGGTGTGGATAATCATTGAAGGGTTTTCAAAGCAGAAATGCTATGATCTGGCTGTTATAATAAGAATAGACTATGGCTGGGAATGTGGGAACAATTCATAGTAAAACTAGCTACGATACTATTACTAATCAAGATGAGAAATACTATTGGTTTGGATCATGGTGGGCTTGGTAGAGACATTGAGATACTGTTCAATTATGGATATGCATGGAAGATAAAGCCAATAGGATTTACAAATATGTGTACGATGTGGAGTGAGAAAGAAAAAGAGGAGTCAATAATCTTTTGACCTTAGCAATTTTAAATGCTAAATTATTAAATACTGAAAAAAGGTTTATGGATACAGAACATTTAGGATTTGCTATTAAATTTTAAATTGTTTATTTGGGAGTAGGGAGAATTAGAGAGAGAAAGAGAGGGCGAGAGAGAGAAACACACTCTCATTCATTGGTTTGCTTCCCAAATGCTTGCAATGGCTGGAGGCAGACCAGGCCACAGCCATGAACCAGAAGCTCAATCCAGGTTTCTCACATGGTGGCAGAGACTCAATTACTTGAGCCATCATACACTGCTGCTTAGTAAGGTGTGCTTAGCAGGAAGCTGGAGTAAGGATGCAAAGCTGGCAATCAAACCCAGGAACTCTGATATGGTACACAGGTATCTAAATTGGTGTCTTCACCACTAGGCTAACATTTGACCTAGAACTGAATTGTAAGTATATTGCATTTGCTATGCCTGACAGAGATCAAATTGAAAACAACAGCTAGGCAGTAGTGCATGTGCTTTTGCACTTCAAAGCACGACTTAGAAGTATAGATAGCACTTATATTCTGAGATCAAATGAGAAAACTGATAGAATTAAGATACACAGGAAAGTGATGTATTCTAAGGTCTAATCTTGGGAACACTCCAAAATTTAGGGACCATAGATTAGAGGTAGATCCAGCAATGAAATTAAAAGAAACAATTCATAAAGTAGTAAAAGGAAAATGGAGTGTTTTTGCCAGAAGCCAAGTGAAGAAATGCTCCAAAGGGAAAGGAATGATCAATATTGTCAAACACGTTTTATTTTTAAAGACATGTGAGGACCAAGAATTAACCAATGTACTTAGTAAAATGAAGGTCATAGACAACCTTGATAAGACTCATATTGTAGGAGTTGGAGTCCCTAGCTTGCTAAATGCCGGTTCCACTTCTGTGATCTGGCTTGCTTGCTTGCCCACTGTAATGCCAATGACAGGCCTTATCCCGGACCAGCCAAGGAGGCAGGCCAGGTCCTTGAGAACAAAGAGAGTAAGTTCTCCTGGAATTTATGACTTTTTGCTCCCCACCAGCTCCCCTGGAATTTATGGCCCAATGCTTCCCGCCAGTTCCTCCCCCTCCCACCCCGTGCCATCTCCTTTATGTGGCCTTCCCACCACTTAACATATATAGTCTACGTTTAAATGAACCAATGAACATGTTAGGTCCCAATTCCTAGCCATATAGAGAATAAGAAGGTAACCTATACATGAGATGACATGCACCCTTGTAAGAGTGTGAGGCTATAAAAATCTCTCTTATGCAAATGAGAGGGCCTTTTGCCTGTGCACTGCTAAATGGCTATGTGCAGGTAGGGGTGTCCCAGCCTGCTGGTAACAAATAAACCTCTGCTTTTCCATCCGCAACTGTGCCTTGTGCAATGATTGGGAAATTCGGACACAACAATATCAGTGGAATGATGTGGGCAAACATCTCATTGGATTGGGATCCAGAGAAAATGACATGAGAGAAACTGTAGATAGTAAGTAAAATAACGTTCTTTTGAAGAGTGTTGTTGTCAAGAAGCAAAATATAATGGCAGCTTCAGGTGACGTGGTACCAAGAGACAGGTTTAGTGTGTTTGTTTTTATCAAGATCTTTGCAGTTTGAAACACTTGACCTCATACAAAGGGTAAATTGGCAAGTGAAGGAAACTAGGGAACATTTCTGAAGTTTGTTTCTGAACATGCTAGAGGGAACAAGATCTAGTGGATAGGAAAGGAGTTATCCTGTTCTAGAAACACAGTCCAAGCACTCAGATAAAAAGGAAGGAATCAGGTAAGTAGATGTGAGAACTCGTAAAAATTCATTCTAATTACTTCTGTTTTCTCAGTAAAACTGGAAGGAAGCAATCTATCAACTGATTTCAACTGAAAATAAGAATAAGAAAGATGGTGATAGATGTTTGAGAAGAATTGAGAGAGTGTGAAATAATCATGTTAGCGGGTGAGAAAATAAAGAAATCCAACCTGTCTTCAGAAATTTTAAGAAGCTGGATAAACTGGGTCCATGCGCCCATGTAATAATCTGACTTAGGTTTGTACCCTTCCACAACTATTGGGTACCTACTACATGCAACTACAATTATTGGGTACTTTCTATAATTAAAATATTTCTCATAAGTAAAGTCTGTATCCACAATCATCCTACAAAAGACAACAGTATAATTATCCTGCATTTATAGGAGGGAAAAGCCAAAATTTAAAAAGAGTAATTAGTAAAGAATTCACAGCTAGGAGCGCCACAGTTATTACTTAAACCCAGATCTATTTTTCTTTAAAAAGCCTTCAAAAGTGATTATCATAGTTCAGGGACTCTTAGCCTTTCCCTTTCCTGTTCCAACACACCTGAGGGAAAGCTATATTCCCACCAGTAACAGTGGAACAGTGTCCTCATAGTAACAAGTTGGGAGGTATGTGTTAGACTATCCAAGGGAAGCATAGTTTGAAAAAAGAAGTAGATAATCTTAAAATGACTAGGGACTTCTCTTAGGACAAGGGAAATATGACTTCCACTTTCAGCTTCCTTTATGGAGTCTCACTGAAGTAAATGGTCAAATGAATATATATTTCCTTGCATAATGAATTTCCCAATTTGCAAGCAATTATATTATTTGTGCTTATAAAATTTTAAAACATTATTTACATAAATATGCAATATGTTTGATATAAGATGTATTTTAAATTAATATATGTAAAATGTATGCCTCTTTGCCAAAATGAATGCATCTCAAGGCAGGACAAATTTCAAAAATTGAACAGTCCTTAATCAGTGACTGTTGAAGACTTGTGTGAAATGGAAAAGATGCTTCAAGACTAGAAATAGTATGTTTCTAAAAATCCAAAATTCTCTGGAAACACTTGCATCAATCTTAGGCAACACTCTATTATATTATTAATATGAGAATTCAAGAATACTGAGAAAAGTAAGTGGGGATCCCTAGAAGCCAACATAGACTCACTAAAAACCTGTTATGTTAAATTAATTTTATTTCTTGAAAGGGAGATCGACTAGACTTTTTTCTAGATTATCTTGTGAACAAGATTGAAAAGCAAGGAGCTATGGCTCTGTAAAACAAGTGAAGAAATATTTAAAATAAATAAGTGACATACAAAGGATACATTTAATTTAAGGAGATTTTCCCAGAATAATGAATAACTACTTAGGCAGAATATAAACCAAGGATCCCCACTACACAATTCCTATAAAAATAACAATCATGTGTTTGTCACTATCCATAAGGACACCTAGCTTCACCTTCACCTACATTTTCTGGTGATACTGGGCAGGTATTTGGCCTAGTGGTTAAGATACTGCTTGGGATGACTGCATCCCGTATCAGGCAGCCTACATCTGAGTTCTGGCTACACTCTTTGTTTTCAGTTTTCTGCTAATGTGCACCCTGGGAGGCTGCAGGTGATGACTCAAGTGCTTGATTCCCTGCTACCTATGCCAGGGACCTGGACTGAGTTCCCAGCTTTGATCTTTGGCCTGGCCCAGCCCCAGTTGTTGCAGGTATTTGGGGGAGTGAACTAGTTGATTAGAACACACTCTCTCTCCCTCTCAAATCATTCAATAATGTTTTAAAATGTTAATGATTCTCTGTTCACTAATAGAAAAATCTATACTAAAATTCTTATGAAATATCAAGAGACCCAAAGGGCCACAACAATCTGGAAAAACAATGAAGTCAGAGGTTTCACAATTCCTGATTTCAAAACTTATAGGGAGCTGGCGCTGTGGTGTAGCGGGTAAAACCACTGCCTGCAAGTGCAAGCATCCCTTATGGGTGCTGGTTTGAGTCCCGGCTGCTCCACTTCTGATCCAGCTCTCTGCTATGGCCTGGGAAAGAAGCAGAGGATGGACCAAGTACTTGGGCCCCTGCACCCTCATGGGAGACCAAGAAAAAGCTCCTGGCTCCTGGCTCCTGGCTCCTGGCTCCTGGCTTCAGATCAGCCCAGCTCCGGCTGTTGGAGTAAACCAGATGTTGGAAGACCTCTCTTTGTCTTCCTTTCTCCCTCCTCTGAAACTCTGCCTTTCAAATAAATAAATAAATATTTAAAAAAAAAAACTCATTACAAGTCTACAGTACTCAAAACAGTACTGGCATAAAGTCAGAGATCTGCATCAACGGAACAGAATAGACATCTGCCATCTGAACTGAGTAGACTCATAATTTAAAATGTGGCATAAAGTATTACAAAAAATAATTTGAACTCCTCCATTGTAATACCATTTCATTTAATTTCTGACAGTATTAAAACACAACCAGTCTCTGAGGGTAGTTTTACAAATATTTACATTGCAAGTTATATCTGATGTAAACTGTACTAGAAATTAGCCCAATATAGAAACACCCAGTGAATATTTCACTTCTTCCACAGCATTTAACAAGAGTACACTACTGAGCACTATTCTCTCTATTTTAATCTATGAGAGAACGTTCGTGCTTTGTAAGTAAAGAGAATCATAAAACTGAATATGCAGAAACAGGGTTTAGTACAGTAATAAAATCTGCAACAAAGTTAAATTGACGCAAATTTAATGTTATGCAAAAATTAATATGCTATGTGGCAATTATTCAAAAGTGTTTTAAATGGCTGGAATCTACATTGTTCTTCTCTGATGAAATCATTATATCTATAGTAGAGGATATTGTTAGAAAACTAATTATTTGAAGGTATTTTGTCATATTGAACCTTAAAGCTTTCCATTGTAACTTTTATCTAGCCATATCTGCTTTCAGTCGTCCACTTGCCTTCCAACCTGACAGTCATATTTTTAAACATATCTATCTTTGCCTCATCTCATCCTCTTGTCTTTCCTGTTCCAGGCTGAGAAATTCAGTTGTTCCCAATTGTTCATCATAGAACATGTTTTCAAGCCTCTAAAAATCTTGATTGTATTTATTTGGATATTTTCTGATCTCTTTTCCAAAGAAAGATGTGCCATAAAAGAAATATTTTGGTGACTACTTCATTCTCTGATCTATATGGTTTATTTCTTTGCATAATCAATTCGAGTTATTTTTTCCCAATTAAACTTTTTTGGAGAGTAAAATATGCATGTATTAAAATGTACTCACTAAAAAGTTTTAATGTACTCACTTTATGAGTAAAATTCTAAGAGCTTTGACAAAGTTATAAACCTTTGTAACTACTACCATAATGAATATGTAGACATTTACTTTTTTAGACATTTCCCTTTAATTCAGTTTAAAACTTTTTATAATTCCTTTTGTGAATTTTTCTTGAGCCATGATTTATTTCAAAGTGTGTTGTTTCATTTCTAAATGTTCCATAATTTTCTAGATATCATTTTGTTATCAATTCCAAAATTAATTTTCTGGGATCAACAAGCACATACTATATAAATTTTACCTTTTAAAATGTATCAAGATTTGCTGTTCTCCCGTATGGCCTGTCTTCATTAATGTTTCATGTTCACTACAAAATAATGTTTATTCTGCTCTTCATTAAAAAAATTTTATAAAAATCAGTTTGACCTAGTCTTCTGTATCTCCCTTTCTGTCTAATTATTTTATTTCAGAGGAAGAAGTGCTAAACTCTCCAAATCTAATTGTGGATTTGTCTGTTTTTGTTTGTTTTTCCATCAAGTTTTTGAGATCTTATTATGAGGTGCATGTGTATTAGAGATCTTTATGACTTATTGAAGAACATTTTAGTCACTATGAAACATAATTTTCCTCTAATCACTCACATTCTGAGATGATTATACTTTGTCTTATATAATACAGCCACTCCAGTTTTGTTTTAATTACTGTTTGCATGTGATATCTGTTATTTTTATTTTTACATATATGTTTGTAATTAATGTGTATTTTTACATAGTTTATGGTTGCCTCCTGCTTTTTCCTCCTGTATAATAAAATTTACCATACATATATGCAGATTTAGGAGCATAGTGATACTTTCCACCCTACCCTTCCTCCTGCCCATACCCCTACCCCTCCCTCCTCCTTCCATTTTGCTATGTGTTTTTATTTGCCACAAAAATTGTATTAATTCAATCTTATTTTACTACTTGCTTTTGAATATATTGTTCTTTTTTTGCATATCATTTTATCTCCTCTATTGGTATATTACTTATAAAATTTTGTTTAATCTTTACTGATTGTTCTAAAGTTTATATCATATTTCTTTATTATATTTTAAATAACATTTCACTACCTCACATATTATATGACATTTACTAACATGTATATTGTTTATTCTGTCCATTTTTGCTACTCTTTTTATACACTTTTACATGTCATAAACACACCAACATATTATTTTATTTGCTTTAAAGACTAAATTATATTTTAAATAATGTGTCAAATGTGGAAAGTGTCTTGGTATAGTTCTGAGATTCCCTGTTTCTCAATCCAAATTCATGGGACATTTTGTAGTGTATATGTACCAATAACAAATTCTTACAGCTTAATTCATAGATTTCCTGATCGGCAATTTTTCTCTTTCAGCATGTTAATGATGCATTCCTAGTGATCATTCTTATCTTTTCTCCCCTTTGTTTGGCTCTTCCTAAGATTTTTCTCATTTTCACTGGAGTGACTTTCTTGACAGTTTTTCTTTGCTCAGTCTCCTGGAGTTTTAATCTATGCAATAAGGAGCTTAGTATTCAACTCAAAACTCAAGAGGACCCTTATGCAAATTTTCTAGATCTCATTCTCATTGTTCTCTTTTACTTTAAATGCAAATTTCAAGCATTTGCGTATCACTGAACTCAGATCTCTGTCTTGTCAATTCAGTAATCTGTTGTGCTTTGCATGAATTCCCTATCTCTTAGCTATTTGGTTTAGAGTCTCAATTCCACTCACAATCCTTGCTTCCTGCAACTGTGCACCCTTGGAGACTGCAGATGATGGCTGAAATGTTTGGGTCCCTGCAATCCAAGAGGAAGACCTAAGGATTGAGTCACCAACACCCTGCATTGATGTGGTCTAGCACCAGCCATTGTGGGCATTTGAAGACTGGTCCAGTGGATAGGAAATGCATTATCTCTGTCTGTCTCCTCCTTATCTCCGTTTCTATCAATCTCTCCCTACTCCGTCTCTCTGCCTCTCCAATAAATGCATTTTTAAAAAGAATATTATGAAAAATTTCAAAATATTATATTTATATTGACTCCAATGTTGTGTCAATAAATATTTATTAGATACAAAAAACCTGGATTTAGTGGTATTTGTAACACCTATTAGCTATTCAACTCTGGGAATTTACTTACCTTTTGAATTATTAAATTATTCATGTATAAAGTGAAATGGGGAGCCCAAAAGCACTCTATTACTTTAAAATTCAAATACCATAATATATATAAAACACCTCAAATGTAGTATGATATGTAGCATATAATAAACAAATGTGACTCATTGTTAAAAGCCATTTAGGTTACTAAAGGGAAACTGAAAAAAGAATTTAACTGAATTAAACACAATGGATTGATAGTCCCTCAGTGTTTTCAGTTTTTATCGTCATTCCAATATGAGACACAGGCATTCCAAATAATGGCTTAACCACTAGGCCAAACAACTGCTCCCAAAGTTTTACAGCAGTCCTAGTGGTATCTTATGATTAATGCAAATGATTTTCTGGAGCATCATGTATTCAATATCAGCTACTACATTGTCAACTTTTCAGAAATATATTTTATATATGAGAAATATCTTAATAGATATTATTGGCAAGAATATAAACAATAGATAAGCATACACATAGCAAACTTACCAGTGGTTAAATTGTCAATTTTTTAAAAAATAGTATTTTTATATATTTGAAAGGCAGAGCAATAGAAAGAAAGAGAAAGACAGAGACACAGAGTGATCTTGCATCCTCTAGTTCATTCCCCACATACCTACAACAGCCAGGGCTGGGCCAGGCCGAATTTAGGAGCCAGGAGTCTGGGACTCAGTTCCGATCTCCCACATGAGTGGCAGGAATACAGATGCTTGAACACACATCTTCCAGTGCCTCCTAGGGTGCGCAGTAGGAGGAAGCTGGGTTAGAAGCAAGACATGCCTCAGACCCAGGCACTCCAATATGGGATGTATTTCCCAAGTGATGGCTTAACCAGCTGTGCTATAATGCCTGCTCCAAATTTTTAAGTCTTTACATTATGCTTAGATAGATGACAGTTGTATGCCTCATGGTGGAATTAACCAACGATTCTATTGGCACAAAAGAACATGGAAAAAAGACATAATAGTGAGATGAATTCAGAGCTCACTTACTTTATATGAGCAAATACTGGATTGGGAAATTAGGGCTACATTGGGATGAAGTGGTGATCAAGACATATACTGTTTCTAACCATCTGATTTTCCTCTTGCTTGTTTTCTTTCCTTTTATTTTCTTTCCTTGAATCCTTCACAATACTTATATATACTTATATATTTCTCTACAAAGGAAAGCTAATATGCACCATAGGACAAGAACAAAAAATTTCATAGCATCATTCATAATACTAAAGACAGGGATCAAATTAAATGTCCTTAAACAGAAGACTGTATAAATAAGTTGACATTTATTCACACAATGGTATATTATATAACAATAAAAAACAATGTGACAACATGCAATGCACAAACACATGTAACAAATTGAATGTTCAACCCAGTTGTTGTGTGAAAAATGCACACCACAAAAGTTCACATTGTGTGAACTTAGAAACAGTTAAAAGCCTGGGAAGTGGTTGTCTTGGAGGAACAGGGAAGTGTTTTCATGGATATTTGAACTTTGTAATAATTAACTGAGTTGTGATATATAGGCATGTACACATCACAAATTTCTAGAATTCAATAAAAATTATAAATGCATAAGAGATAACAGTATTATGAACAGATTTACTGGATTTCAGAATTAGATATAAGAGAATTATACAACTGGCTGGCCACAAATGGTAGTATTCTTTGGGACTTTAGTCTACTGAATTAAAATGGTGGTGTTGTGGAGGGGGAGAGTTTCTTCAGGTACAGAGTTGGAAATCATGTTCCTTGATGCCATTAGGACTTTTGAAGGAGTGAAGAATCTCTGTTGTAAATTAAGTAAAAATAACAAATAAACCTCATGGTATCTTGTAACTGAATCAAAAACCCATTTGGACTATCATAGCCAATTTTCAAAATCAATCACCTTAAAAACAGCAATTTTGTATCTTACTGGCTCAACTTGTATTAATTCAGGTAGTCATTTTCAATGCTGCATACGGCCTTTTTTCCAAAAAGAGTAACAAATAAGCCTGATATGTTAGACATCATTTTGATTTGTAAATTCTTTTACTCTATTCCAGTCTCAGCATCTTCTCACAGACTGTGAAGTTTCAAGAGATGTTCTTTTGCCATTTTTCTCTTTCATTTTGAGAAACAGTATTCTTTTTATTATGTGTTACTTGCTTGTACTTTAAGTATGGCTTCTACTCCTCCAGATATTTCATCTCTAATATCACAATTACTGTTACAGTATAGAAGAGTTTTACTGCAATGTGTTCATGGTTTCATGGACATTTTTGAATTAATTATGTTAACGTTATAGTGATCGTCTGTGATATTTAACAGTAACAGAGAAACCTCATAATTAAACATGTATTCAGAAGAGGAAAGGAATCTGTAGATTGCCTTAAAAATTAATTTGGAATGATCATTGGTGTGCTCTCTTATTGCAAAGCCCAAGCTAATCGCAATTTGTGAAATATGTGAGTCAGAATTTCATTAAGTATGTTCTGTGATATCCTGCTAACCACCAACAAAGTGTTTTCCAGGACACTAAATGTTAATATTGATCCTTTTAGGAAAATGGCGCAGTTGAGATCTACACCCTGACACCATCCTAGGCTCTAGCCCCCGCCGCCATTGCTGGAAGCCAGGCCGCCACATGGCCCAACCACCAGTGTCAAGCTCCACCTCCATCCTAATGGGATTCTCTGCTCCTGCTTCCCTGCCCGCCCTCCTGCAAAGTTTTAAAAGGGCCTGTTCCTGAACACGTGCTCTCTCCTGCTCGCTCTCTCTTCTCTCCTTGCTAGCTTCTCTCCTCTCTCTCTCTCCTCTCTGTTATACTCTCCTTCTCCCTTTTTCCTTCCTCGCCCCTTCCCTCCGGCCTGCTGGGTTTTCCCCAATAAACCCTTTCCCCTACTCCGGTGTTTGGTGTGTTTTCTGACGATCTTAGAGATCCAAGTTATTAATGAAAATATGAATCCAAAGCTAGAAGACTTGTATAGCAACGTTCATCAAAATCTCCTGAGATCCATGCCAAAATTGCATGCTCTAGGCCTCCACCTAGAGAGATGCTGAATAAGGCCTCTGTATTTAACAGGTATCACTGAGTGTTCTAATACACACTAAAACTTGGCAGCTACTGTCCTAGAGAACTACTGTCGATGTGTGGCTTCATAATTTTCTGGATGGCTACTGAGACTCCTACACAACTAATTAGAATAGGATTTAGATATTAACCGGGCTTTGCCTGACTTTCCATCTTTCCATGATGCTGCCTGTGGCAATTTATCATTCACAAAATATTATACAAATAATATTGTTCTTTATTCCTTCTCTGAACTTGGAAACTAGGCAGGTTAGGTTATTTTGTTATCCTCACTAGACATAATATATGTATAATGTACGTTCATTATCTTGAATAACTCTATAAGTTAAACTTCTGAATTTTGGTTTATCTTGTCCCTTTGTGGAAGGAATACTGCTATACTGTCCACATCTCCCTTCTGGATAGAGGTGCTCATTCCTTTAGCTGCTGGAAGAATAGGCTGATGATGGCTCAGTTAAGCACCAATGAAGGAAATGCCTTCAGCAAGATGACACCTCCCCAGGAGAAGCCTGATTTTAATGATTTGATAGTACTTGGATTACAAGATTTAGCTGCCTTATCTAATTTGGGAAATTTCCAAGGGCCATCCCAGGCCCTGAGCTTTCTGCCAGAGTGGCTAAGGTCTTTGTGGCTACTGTACTACAGTTAGCTTGCTTTCTCTATTTCTTTGCTCACTCTTAAATTGTTCCTCCGCCCTCACAGGCATCCTTCATGTGAATACTTCTCCAGAAATCTTTTGCATGTCAATTTCTATTTAAGAGCCTGCTTTGCAGAGAACCTTACCTAGGACATTCATGAATGAAATGCTGGATGAACCCCACAGCCATTCTAGTCCGTTCATTCAAAACAAGAACTCTCATTTCAGTAACTAAATTTTCAGACAGAGCTACCAGAATTTCAAATTTATTTACATTTAAAGTTTCTTCTTCCCCTGGCCTGAACCTGTTACAGGTTTAGAAGCCCACAGAGACAAAAGAGTTTTATCCGACTCCTTTTCCCATTCTGCCTTCCTCTTCACTCCTCTGTGATTTCTTAGCCCTCCAGGTAAAGTGATCCAGATGCATAGTGGGGTCAGGACAAAAGTATATAGCCTTAAAGAGCTGGAATGCTTGCTTTCTGGCATTAGAATGCTGTGGATGGCAAAAGTACAATTGCTGACTCTTACAGAATATATTTTTTTAAGTATGGAAATTTGGAAACAAAAGTAAAGAAAACAGTAAAATGAAGCCACATCAACATTTCCTTCTTTGACAGTCATCAACATTTTGCCAATATTGTCTTTGATATCACCCTAATTTTACTATGTATTTCTTTGTTAGATTGTTGGATCTTATGCCTGTTTGTTTATCCCTGGAGTAGTTAAAGCAAGTTTCTGACTTATCAGTTCAGTTTTGAATACTTCAGTATTTATTGTCAATATATAGGATATTTTAAAAACAAAAAAAATCATATCTAAGAAAATTAAAAGTACTTTATGAATCTCAAGTTAATAGTATCAATATCAAGTCATGTTTAAATATTTAAATTTCTTAAATAATAAGGAATACTTCCCAAATATGTATCAAATATTTTAATTTTTCAAACACAGGGTTCAAACAAGATTAATACATTTTCTTTTTAAATTTTTTTTTTAAATTTGAAAGTCCCACCAGGAGGAAGCACCTGGCTCCTGGCTTCGGATCAGTGCAGGACGCCGGCCGTAGCGACCATTTGGGGGGTGAACCAACGGAAGGAAGACCTTTCTCTCTGTCTCTCTCACTGTTGAACTCTGCCTGTCAAAATAAATTTTAAAAAATTTTTGAAAGTCAGAGTTACACAGAGAGAGGAGAGGCTAGCTGTTGTTTCATTATTTTCTATCCGATGGTTCACTCCCCAGATGGCCACAATGGCCAGAGCTGCACTGATCCAAAGCCAGGAGCCAGGAGCTTCTTCCAGGTCTCCCACACGGGTGCAGGGGCCCAAGGACTTGGGCCATCTTCTATTGCTTTCCCAGGCCACAGCAGAGAGCTGGATCGGAAGAGCAGCAGCTAAGACTAGAACCCGTGCCCATATGGGATGCCGGTGTTTCAGGCCAATGCATTAACCCTGCTTTTTAAATTTTACTATTTAATCCCATTTAAAATTATTTATAACTAACACATAGATATTGAACATATTTTGGGGGTACAATGTATGTTTCAATACACATCTCTTTTCCTAACAAAAATGAGTCAGTTTATTATGCTTGTTGAATAAACTGAGTCATTTTTGTTAGGAAAAGAGTTGCAGATTGGTGCTTCCTCTCACGGGGCACCAAAATGTTAGGAAAGGAGGTGCTTAATGGAGAGGAAGCAGTGTACGAATTTACAGCCAGACTGATTTTATTCAGAGAAAATAAATTCGTAGAGGTGGGTGACCAGCTGCCCATGTGCACATAATGGGAACACGTGGCAGAAGGCTCCGCCCCCAGGGACCAGGTCTTTTTCTATTTTAGGAGGGTCAGGGATGGGGGTGGTGGTAGGGGGCAGCAGGCAGAGGGGAATTCCTGGAATGGGTCTTTCAAGTGTTCCGAGGAGGAACTGGTCTTTTAGGTGGCTGTGGGGGATGGGGTATGAAGGCAATAGGATGTGAGACCCAAGTGAGATTTAAAGGCTGGACTGGCGCTGTGGCTCAGTGGGTTAATGCTCTGGCCTGAAGTGCCAGCATCCCATATGGGCACAGGTTCTAGTCCCGGCTGCTCCACCAGCTCTCTGTATGGCCTGGAAAAGCAATAGAAGATGGCCCAAGTCCTTGGGCCCCTGTACCCGCATGGGAGACCAGGAAGAAGTTCCTGGCTCCTGGCTTCGGATTGGCATGGTTCCGGCTGTTGCAGCCAATTGGGGAGTGAACCATCGGATGGAAGGCCTCTCTTTCTCTGCCTCTCCTTCTCTCTCTGTGTAACTCTGGCTTTCAAATAAATAAATAAATCTTTTAAAAAAAAGAGAGATTTAAAGGCAAGGATTACATTCCAATATTATCTCTTTTGGGCAATGAGCAAGAATGGCTGAGGCTTATGTCCTTGTCCTATCAATTTTTTCCTGTAGCATTTCAACATTCTGAATTTGGCTGATGCCAAAAATTTCTCTTTCCTTGTAGCAGTTAAATCTCAAGATTGATTGGATTTAACTTCAATTCATTGGCAAGAATATTTCACAGGTGGGACTGTATGCTTCCGATAGCATCACCTTAGCAGTTACATATGTTTGATTATTATGATTTTAGTGATGCTTAGTCCGATAAGTGAGTTCAGGTATTGTTAGTTCTTTCCATACCTTATAAAACTCTCCCATCAACTTTTCACAAAATGATTTTAGCATGCACTGGTGGTCCAGTGTACAGACCCATTATTTTGGTAGAAGATGCAAACAGATCATATTCAAATTCTACGACACCAGTATCTGGAGTTCTATAAAGAGGAACTTCTCTTCATGGATTATTAATATCTTAGAAATACAACAAATGCAGAAAGAAAATAAAAACCGTCATTCTTTTTCTCTATCAATATTTAGGATAATTAGCTGGTGGTCCAACAACTTACAAAGATAACTCCATTTGTTTCCTAAGGTTGTCATAACATTACCACAAACTGAGTAGTGCAAAACAGCAGAAATTTATTTTTGTCATGATTCTGGAAGTTGTAAGTCCCAAATTAAAATGTTAGCTGTGTGGAACATCCTACTGAAGATATTTTTTGGGTGGACCGATTCAATCCATAATAATTACCAGTAAGACTAGCTGTTGTTTCATTATTTTTAAATAATCATTTTTACTTCATCATGTATATAATTTTGTTATTGATTATATTGCAGTTAACATCAATGATATTCAAATTAACACATCTTTAGTCATTGGGAACCCTTTTACATTGTCTCCTGCATTCTTTTGAAATGATACCAGTATTCTTTAAAAAAATTATTTTTTTTGAAAGGCAGAGTTACAGAGAGGGAGAGAGAAAGAGAGAGAGAGAGAGACCTTCTATCTGTTGGTTTACTCCCCAAATGACCTAAGTGGTCAAGGCTGGGCCAGGCCGAATCCAGGAGCCAGGAGCTGCTTCTTCCAGGTCTCCCACATGGGTTCAGGAGCCCAAGTACTGGGCCATCCTCCACTACTTTCCCTGGCATATTAGTAGGGAGTTATGTGTGAAGTGCAGCAGCCAGGACTCAAACCAGTGCCCATATGGAATGTGGGGTGCTACAGGTGGCAGCTTAACCTGCTACTCCACAGTGCCGGCCCTGTTCCCAGTACTCACAATAGATTTTTGGCTGTTTGATAAGTAAGATTTCCCAGATTCATCTGATACACTTCCTGTACTAGACCCACAATCAGCCATTTCTCCAATTATTGATGTTGTTTTAGACTCCTTCAGTGGACACAACTAAGAAATACATACATATATAATCATAGATCACATGACTCAATTTTATTTAACAAAAGCTAGCTTCTGACTTTGAAACTAATCAGATTATGTCTAATTTAACATGCAAATAATGCTTGCTTGAGAATTACAGAACTGCCCTTCAGAAAGCTGGCTGAAGTTTCAAAGTAATCTGGCCAACCCCAGTCAGCAGAACCAGAGGATTGGCTTTTGGACTGAAAGCTGAAAGTAATCATTGTGACTGATCAACCCCCCATAGTCTGGCTGGAGGCCAAAACGCCTTGGCTCTATCCTTTATTCTCCTTGTTCTTGACTCCTCCTTCACCTCCCCTTCCTGCTGCCTTCAAAAGCTCTCCTAATAACCTGAAAATTTCAGATGGTTTCAGTGTCTGTGATGTCCTTCGTCTCCAAAGACTGCAGGCATCTTGAATACACTCGATTTCCTCTCATAAACTCTGGACTTTCAAGTATTGGTCTCCCAACAGTGAGCAGCCTGATCCTGTTTTCGGTAACATATGGATACCTTTGAAAATTAAAAAAAAATCGTTTTATTTTTAATCACATTTCAGATTACAAGGATCTCATTTAACTTGTCTGATTTTAAATATTCTTTTTTCTTACTCTGAATATTTTGCTCCATAAAGATATTAACACACTTGTTTGTTTTTATCTAATGTATGTGAATGTTAGTTTTAAAATAACTATGCTGATATCATTACTCAATAAGACTACTGAATTAAGTTTTTGCATGTCTCTGTAATTATTTTTGTTCTTAGTATATATCCCACTAAAGCTATGCAGCCAAAACATTGTGTTTAAAATCATTTGAAATATTTTATGCCTCCAACTCTCTCTCTCATGTCATTTTGATTTAATTTTGTCATCTTAATTATGTAAAACACTTACATGTGCCAAAATTCAAAAAGTGATTGCATACAGAAAGATTAACTTCCCATCCCTTGTCTATACATATATTATATATCTTACGATAAATATATATGTATTTTATATCTATCTTTATATTACCCTCTTTCATAACAGATTGGTAATAAAAACATTATTCTATACTTGGTCTTTTCATTTTTCCGTATGTCCTAGGGATCACTGTATAGCATCTGTTACAGAACTCTGTCATTCCTTTCTACGCCTGTATTGTATTCCATAGAGGGGCGACTATAAGTATTACTTGGCAGTCCTCCCCTAAGAATCTCCCCAAATGTAACAGTGCCTCTCCTCATAGCTAATTTTCATTTCTTTCGGTTCTATCTTATGACAGGTTTTCACTCCTGCACAATGTCTTTGAGCTGATAGGTGCCATGTTGGAGAACATGCAGCTTGCTCCACATTCAGTTGCCTTTTACTGCCATCATCTCTGATCAATATAGGTTTGGACTCTTGACTTGTTGGCCTCTTCTAGGTGTGATTTCAGAAGCGGACACTGTGCCTTCTAGTCAACAGGGAATGCAGGAACACCTCTCTGAGTGGTTTTCTTGAAGCATATCTTTCTCTTTTTTTAAGTTTTATTTATTTATTTATTTATTTGAAATCCAGACTTACACAGAGGCAGAGATAGAGACAAAGGTTTTCCATTCACTGGTTCACTCCCCAAATGGCTACAATGGCCTGAGCTGGCTGCTCTGAAACCAGGAACCTGGAGCTTCTTCTGGATCTCGCATGTGGGTGCAGGGGCCCAAGGACTTGGGTCATTTTCTGCTGCTTTCCCAGGCAATAAGCAGAGAGCTGGATTAGAAGAGCAGCCAGGACTCGAACTGGTGCCCATATGTCTTGGCAGCACTGTAGGCAGTGGTTTCACAGGCTACACCACAGCACCAACTCCAAAGCGCATCTTTCAATTTGCTTAAATTGAAAGTAAACACTGCCTTCCCTTTTTACATAAAACCCTGAGAACACACTCCAAATGTTTTTCCTATGATCTCTGTCCCTGTACCATTAACAACTTATGTAAGTTGAAGGTTGAAGATGGGCAATTGTTGATGTAGATAAAGCTGCTTTCCTTGAATGTTAGCATTTCCTGCAATCATGTTCTAAAGTCTCTCTTTGGGAGGTGGAGATATTTCTTGTTGCTGTTTGTATTGATCTCAGATTTTGGAATCTGTGATGTAATTTTGTGGTTACAGGGAAGACTCTCCTTATATTTCTTATATTATTTTTTTTAACTTTTATTTAATGAATATAAATTTCCAAAGTACAGCTTATGGATTACAATGGCTTCCCCCCGATAACCTCCCTCCCACCCGCAACCCTCCCCTTTCCCTCTCCCTCCCCCCTTCCATTCACATCAAGATTCATTTTCAATTCTCTTTATATACAGAAGATCAGTTTAGCATATATTAAGTAAAGATTTCAACAGTTTGCACCCTAAGAATAAAAAGTTTCATTAAATGGATGCATAGATACTTGTAAAAACTCATGAAAACTGGAATTAAGAGACATTTTGGTACCAAAAGATTTTTGAAATCCATGTACAGATTTTCAGAGTGCATGATTTCAATGCATTTTTGAAGTACATTTTTGCACCAAATTAAACTTATCTAAAGTGGGTATTTGACCTAGAGTTAAGATGCTTGTTTAGAGACCCACATCCCATATTGGAGTGCTGGGGTTTGATACTTGGCTACTTTATTGAATATAATTTTCTGCTACTGTAGACCCTAGGAAGTAGTGGTGAGGGCTCAAGTAGTTGAGTTCTTGCAACTTATGTAGTAGATCTAGACTGAGTCCCCAATTCCTGGCTTCAGCACCAGCTCATCATAAGCCATTGGGGGCATTTGGGGAGTGAACCAACCAATAAGAGTGTGCTCTCTCCCTCTCTCAAATAAATACTTAAAATTACAAAACAATAGACTTTTAATTTCATTTCCACTAACATTTTGAAATTCTATCATGAATAATAATCCCATAAAGGAAACATAGCATATAATGAAAAAGGATGCTGACTCTAGATGAGATTCAAATCTGCCTCCATATACTAGGTGTATGAAATTGTGCAATTTTCTTATCAATCTCTGTGGCTGGAGAGGTAATATCTGTCTCATAGGGTAATTATGATGAAGAATAACTGAAGCAATATTTCCAAAGCACTTAAAGCACCCCTGGAATATGGTAAGTGTGACACAAGGGATAAATTTAAACTATTAATTAAATAAATGAATGAGAAAGTATGATACATTGGTCTTTGAGAATCTGGCTATTCTAAATGCCTGAAAATTAATTACTTATTGGTGTTTGGGCAACAAAGCCTGAACTTCTGATTTTTTAACTAGTTTTGATTCAAAATAATTTTATGATGCTTAACTACTATCTTAGCTAGGGTCCTATCTAAATGATGTCCTGGCATATCATGCCATATTTTTTCAGGTTGCTTAATTATTTCTATTCCTTTTCCCTTAAAACAGGATAATATTCAGCACCATGTTCTTAAATGAGTGTAGTATTTTCAAAGTAAGCTTCTCACGTTTGTCAAATTTTGATTTGAGCATATTTGTTGAGATATGCAAAAAATGGAAAGCCCAAGGGACAAAAGTGAGAAAATAATGAGACAACCTATTGTATATTATACTTTCTTTCTTTAGATTTTAAAATACGTATGTATGAATCAGTTCTAATTGGAGCCTAAAATCTAGTCTGAATGTATTTAAACTAGATGCATGACAAACATTTTAAATATCATTAAGTTCAACATAACCTAGATCTTTTAAAGTACCAATATATCTCTAGAATCAGTTACTGATAATTTATTTTCTACATATTCATCAATGGACATTAGTTTATTTTAATTAAAATTAGGTAAGTAATTATGACATTTATATTTTTGAGTCCAATGTATAAGTTAAACTAAGTCATTCTGTTTCTGAGGTGACATTGCATCAGATCATGTGCGTAAAAGTTGTGCAAAAATCAAAGAATGTAATGGCAGGGGATTTAGGTTATGAAAGCTTATCAAGAAATAACAGCAGGGTCTAGCATTGTTGCGTAGTGGGTAAAGACACCACTGCGATGCTGGCATCCCATATACACACCGGTTCGAGTCTTGTCAGCTCTACATCTGATCCAGCTCCCTGCTAATGGCCTGGGAGAAGCTGTGGAGGATGACCCAAGTGCTTGGGCCCCTGCCAACCATGTGGAAGACCTGGAGGAGACTCCTGGCTACCAGCTTAGACCTGGCCCAGCCCTGGCTGTTGCAGCCATCTGGGGAGTGAACCAGCAGATAGAGATCTTTCTCTCTCTCTCTGTCTCTCTCTTTCTCCCTCTTCTGTAACACTGACTTTCAAATAATAAATCAATAAGTCTTTTTTTTTAAAAAAATGTATATTTGGAGGCAAAAATATTTAAAAAAATATTAAACATGCTGTCATTATAGAGTAGACCATGAATGCCAGCATGAACCAGAGATCTTTGTGTTGAGACATAATGAATAATTTTTATAAACAATTGCAGAGTGAATTTAGGATCAGTAGTACATCTAATTCTCAAGCTTTTGTATAATTCATGGCTGGAGTCTACCTAGCTAATCACATTCTTTGTCAGATAAACTTCCCTTCTGCAGCTATTCCACATCATGGCAGTATGAATATACTTGCGAAGAGTTCTAAAATCAAAGGGTGCATTTTTTCTTTCATCCTTTACTGGTGATTTTGTGCTCAGAGATTTAATTATATGTACTCTGAAGATTACAAAAATAAACAGGAAACTAAGTAATTTCATAATTAGATTACTCTGTTTTATCTGAAATCGTGCATGACAGAACACATAGCTATCTTTAAAGATATAAGAAAATTCTCATAATCTAGTTGGTAGCAAAAAGAGCATCTTCTAACATGTTATTTGGGGCACTAGCAATTTTATTGGTTATGCATAGCTTACAAAAGACATGTAATTACCCATTTCTGTTAATCTCAGTAATTTATTTCAACTTGTGTCTGAACCAACTCCACAGTGCCTTTGAAAATTACTATTTGACTTTACTATTTTCTTAGCACTTTGAGAAGTTAAGATTTCTGTCCAGAATTTGGGTTAACCCTAATTTTTGGCTCTAAAACATCATGAAACACAGTAAGTCCAAGATTTGCAATGGTTAAGTTTTGTGCTACACAATTTGGAATAAGAAAGAAGTCAAATACACAGGCCTGAACTAATGAAGTTTAGTTGTGAAGATTTTTAGATGTAAGGCACAGTTGCTGTGAGATATTGAAGAGAAGACTTGCTGACAAAAAGCTCATGGACCACTTAATTCATGCATCCCTGGGACATAGGATGAGACCAGGTAAAATTAATTGTGTTGAATGAATGATAGGTTATTGCATGCAAAGGAGAAGTAAAATTAATTTATTCAAGATGTAATGTTAGCTATAATATTAAGTAATTGCCTATATAACAATTTTGTATTTTGAAATTTCATTGCAATATGTGCCATATTATCAAAACTTAAGGCAGAAAAGCATAAAGCCATATTCTTCAATGTTCCGAAAATCTTTTCCTTTTAATAAATATTACATTTCATGTTTTCATTTGTAAATTTTGATCCATTTACTTATGCATATATATATATATACACACACAATCATTGTTATATTTTGCATACTCCCAATAGCTAAGAAAATTCTGTCAAGATTTATTTTCTTTGGCATTTATGAAAACAATATTTTTAGTCATTTACAGAAGCTAAAGTTTACCACAGTATTAAATATGCATTTTGAAATGCTATCCCAGGAGAATCTAGTAGGTTACACATCTACCCACCTATTCACCACAAATATTGAAAATGCTAGTAACTGTGCCTGTATTCAAACCATGTAGACAGCTGAAAGGCAACCAAACCCAATCTCCTTCAAATCATTTCCCTTCAAAAGGGGAAGTTAATTTTTGGCTACTAAAAAATGTACTGGACTGGAGTAAGACAGTCTTGAGTTTAAATACCAGCTCTACAACTAACTAGCTGTTCAATTCATGACTTACAAGTTATTTGATTAAATTTGCCTAAACTCTTTAAATCTGAATCTTTAGCTGTAAATTATGAGTAAAGATGTCGATTTCTCAGTATTAATTGCCAGGAATTCAAAGAGCACTCAATAATTATTTGTAATTGAGTTACAGAACAGCTCCTCCTCAACTCTATGGTGAATTGTATTGTTTGAACACAGAACTTAACTTCTAAAATTTCAGAATTCTCAGAAAATTGTATATTTTCTCCTGTTTCTTCATAGAGTTGTTTATAGAAACTACATGAGATAATTGATAAGGAAGGACTTATTATATTAACTTTTCTCTCCTGAAATCCTATTTCCTATTTAAATCAGAATGGACATAACATATTATCTGTCTTGATTAGTAATCACTCTAAATTAATTCCCTGTCACAAGTTGCCATTCTTATGTGGCAGACTATGGGAACCCATGAACATGAGGGAAGTTTTAAAGGCTAGTCTGGGCATCAACCATACATGGAAAGGAAGGGAAAGAAATAGTATTTGGAAGAGGGAGAGGTTGATCCGTAATGGATGCTCAATGAAAACCTCTGGGAATTAAGATGGGATAACTGTCCAGAGTTGATCAAAGTTAAAACAGGGTCAGGGCTTTATATTGCTGCATCAATCCGTCACTGGATGTGGCCCACTCAGGATGGAGGCATAGCCTCAGTCAGGGTAACTCCCTTCAAATGAGACAATTCTAAAAGGGAGAGGACAGCTGGTGGCTGTGTACTGCAAGTATTTCCCGTACCTGATACAACAGGTCTTTCATTTGTGAAGGGTTACCCAGGTGATGAACCACACTCTCTACCATAGTCTGTTCCCTGAACCCCTGAGATATTTTTTTTTTTTTTTGTCAAACTCTCAAAGCAGTTTCTCCAGGATTCTGGTGGGCATAACTTCTTGTATTTTCCCATTTTCTGTGATTGATCGTAGGGATGAAATCGATCATCTTTTTCTACTATACATTCTAGAGTCTCTACATCAGTGTTACATTAAAATTTATATTCAATACTTTATTTTTGAAAGCAGGTTTAAATTCAGAGAGAAACTGAGAGGAAGGTACAGAGATTTCCATATGCTTACTGCTCCCACACAGGGACAGCTTCTTCCTTTATCAAGTGCCCCATCAATGATCTAGATTTGTAACAATTGATGAGCCTACATTGATATGTTACAATCACCCAAAACCCAAAGTTTGTGATGCAGAATGTCCTGACTGCACAGCTTGTGAAATCATTTGGTTGAGCTCAGCCAAGGCAACTAGAGGTAGGACTCAAAATTAAATATATGTATAACAGGCTAATTTTGAAGTTGATGATTTTGTATGGCTTACAAATAATGTTATAAATATCCAAATGGCCCTTGACAGTAAAAAAGGTTCTCTACCATACTTTACATGAAGTTTCACTTTTCATGTTTTGCATTCCATTGGTTTGGACAAATGCATAATGATGTATATTCATTCTATTATAGAACCAAGAGAGTAGATTCACAGACCTAAAAATTCTCTGTATTTTACCCATTTATTCTTGCCTACACTTTAGCCTCTGGTAACCACTGATCTTTTTACTGTTTCCACAGTTTTACCTTTTCCAGAAGGTCACATAATTAGCATCACAAAATAGCTTTTTCTCAATGGTTTTTGACTTAGCAATATCAATTTACGTTTTCTCCATTTTTAATGGCTTGATGGTTCATTTCTTTTTAGTGATAGTTAATATTCCATTATCTGGATTACCACCATTTATTTATCTAGTCCCCTACTGAAGGACAACCTAATGGTAATTTTTGACATTCAGAATTCTTTTTCTAAAAATACCCTGGTTTGTAGCATTTTTACAATTTTTTCAGTGTAAATACTCCTGTCATGGATGAATTCAAGCTACCGAGTTGACATCACTGAATGTAGAATTGGAAAGTGGTACTAACAGTTGGCCTTTTGAGTGTTTGTATGAACCCACTTAAGCCTATCTCTGGCCCCTCTTCCAGCCAGAAGTTCTGCTGGTCTCTGTGGCCTGCCTGATGGTGTGACTCAAAATATCAACCCTGAGGCCCTGAACACCATGTCTTTCTCAGGTTGGAGTTGCTGCAATTGTCCATTACCATTACAACTAAGCAAGGGTGTACCAAGAAGATTACTATGTGCTAAATATACTCTTCTCTTCCACTACTATAAAAGAAACTTTCTCTGCTCCACCTGATGATCAGAGTCATTTCCCCCTGCCAAGAGACTCTTCTTCCTGTCTCTGGTAACTTGATACAGGAAGTCCCACAGTTCCTAGGCAGGAATCGTAGTTTATAGTTCAATGAGACTTTTATTATATCCTCTAGCAGAAGCATTCCTCACTGGGGGCCAGGACCTCTAAACCTTACAAAGTCGGTTTTAGAAATGGGAAATAAATATTCCCCAACAGACCCTTGGATGTGAAGGTAAATGCAACCAATTCTGCTTCCTAACCTTGTCCCCATGGCTTAAGAATTCTTCCAATTGCAGAAACAGCATGTATACATGCATTTCTGCTACAAATCCTTTGCTGTGGAATTGGTCACTTGGTTTGATGCAGTATGATTTGGCACCCTATGCCAACAGATCAAACATTCTGTAAGTACTTGAACAGTAATGTTGGTTGTGGTTTTGCAGCCAGGACAGACAAATGCACCGTGGTAGATATGTTTATTTCACTTCCTTTACTTCTTGACTAGATCCATCATATCCCTGGCTGGATGATGTTGATACGAAATACTAGTTATAGGTTTCATGGTCTAGGGTAGATATAGGAGAAGATAAAACACATATTGTCACTATGTTCCTAAATTTGTATATATTGAAATGCATGAAGTTTGTATTTCTTAAATAAAATTTTTAAAAAATTAAAAACGGATACTCTGGAAAAAAAAAACACTTAAGGTCTTGCAGAGGAAAGGTTTCTGGATTGTCTCCAAATAAAGGGGTTGTTTCTCAGGGGTTGCAGAGAAACTTAAATGTTCAGTATTTTCAGAAGCATCAATCCAGATATCCCCAATGCAAATGATGTCCCAGGCTTCCCCAACAGGAGCTCTTACCTTGTCAAAATAAACCTGCCTTGGTTGGAGCTTTAAACGTTTTGGAACACAGCTATTTTTACAGTGACGTTCTAAGCCTTGTCTTCAGCTTTCTTTGCCCTTCTGCTGAAGGTGAAGAGAATTTCTTTACATTCCACCATGACACCTGATTTTTATGTTTAGCCCTTAATTCCAAATTAATAACTCCCATTCTTTTCTTATATTTTTAATTGAGCTTATCAACAACAGCCAAATTTTGTTGCCCTTATAGTGACTTTTTGCTTCTCCATTTATCAAAAACCTAATACAGCACTCTATAATATTTTATAATAGCATGTCATCCTATTTATCACATCCTAGTTTATCACATGTAAAAGTTATAACAATTGCACCACTACTCTGAACCAGAGACTATTTGAACGCTACCCATGATCAATAATGGAGGTATCATTATCAACCAGGAAGCAAGTGATTCAAACTCCACATCCCACATTCCTATTGTGTCTACTTTCTGAAACTACTACTGGCCTCAACTACGACTGATTAGTTCCTAAGAAATCAGGTTATAAAAAGTTAGCATACAAGTAGTCTTATTTGGGACTGTTCTTGGGGGAAAAACCTGTGAAGGTGAAAGTTAAAAATAAGTGTTTGACCAAGTAAATGGTTGAGTTGTAAGACAGTCTCAACAAATGCCTCATTCAACCCCCATAGAATGTTGAGAAGATAACGGGGTTTTGATAAAGAGGAGAAGGACTTTGTATTAACCAGTCATTGGATGTGTGTCATTGGAAAATTCTGCAGAGAATCATGGGCAAGGTGGCTGTCTTTAGTTATGAAGTTTGGAATATTGTGTGGAAAATGAGGGCTCTCGTTTCCAATGGAAAGATCTAAGTGGTGCATGACAACATTGTCTATGCAATCTTAACCCTATACTTGTATATTTTAAAGAAAACTATGAATGTAAAAATTGCTACATTACTTACTTTGGTACCTACCAGATCTTTATTTTTTTAAAAGATTTATTTATTTATTTGAAAGAGTTACACACAGAGAGAAGGAGAGGAGAGAGAGAGAGAGAGAGAGAGAGAGGTCTTCCATCTGCTGGTTCACTCCCCAGTTGGCCGCAACGGCTGGAGCTGTGCCAACCTGAAGTAAGGAGCCAGGAGCTTCTTCGGGATCTCCCACATGGGTACTGGGACCAAGGACTTGGGCCATCTTCTACTGCTTTTCCAGGTCATAGCAGAGAGCTGGATTGGAAGTGGAGCAGCTGTATCTCAAACCTGCACCTGTTTGGGATGCCAGCACTGCAGGCGGTAGCTTAACCTGCTACGCCACAGTGTTGGCCCCCAGATCTTTATTTCTAAAAGAGTGCACACCTCTTTCTGAAGTGAAACCTCTCTGTGGAATTTCTCCATGCATGCTTATCTTTGGAGAGATAGCTGTCACCAGGGACAAAAAGGAATCCAAGAAAAGAAGTAAATGGGTTTGGGGAACTTAAGCAAACAGATATACATTTGGGAAAATTCGTAAGACAGAAAGAATTAAGGGACGATTAAAACTAAACTTGCAACTCCTTTTTGCTTCTGGGCTAGCAGGAAAAGCTTCCCTCTGAGCACATGAGAGGCGTCAGCCTGTCTGCTTTAATAAACCAAATGGAGGTGATACTCTCTGCCTTAATTAGGCACACAGACTTATCGTGAAAATCAAATGGGCAAATGAAATAACACATATAAAACACTTCGGCAACAAAAAATTACAGGGAGTTCTGGATTATGTAATTTAAAATGAGTTTTCTTGAAGTAAGTTTCAACCCAAGTACCTTTCCAATTCTCTTTTAAAAAGCCTCTTTTTGTTGTCTTCCAATTGCAGTGCAAAATTCATATTTGAAATATCACATAATTTTTTAGTCTGACAGTGACATGATAACATGAATTATCTGAGCATATGAATTTGAAATATCAATAACATTACTGATAGACCCAAAATCTGACCATCTATTTCCATATCTCCTTTTCATTCTTTTTGTGCCTAGAAAATATGTGCTACTGGAAAAGAGAGGCAAATGCACTGGTTACCATCCTAGTAGACATGCAGTAAGTGTTAACTGAATGAATGAAAGAATTGTTTTTGTTTTTTAAATATTTATTTATTTATTTGAATAGCAGAGTGAAAATGGAGAAAAAGAGAGAGGGAGAAAGAAAGGGAGAGGAGAAGGAGAGTGGGAGGGGAGGGGAGGAGGGAGAGGGACAGGGAGAGGGAGAGGGACAGGGACAGGGAGAGGGAAAGAGATCTTCAATCTGCTTGTTCATCCCCCAAATGGTGCAACAACCAGAGCTAGGCATCTGGATCTCCCAAATGGGTTGCAGGAACCTAAGTACCTGAATCTTTATCTGGTGCTTCTCCGGTGCATTAGCAGAGAGCTGAATCAGAAATGGAGTATGGGATGAATGTGTCCCAAGTGGTAGGCCAACTGGTTGTGCCACAACACCTGCCCCAATGAATGACTTTTTAAACCTAAAACCAGTTTTCAAAATATATTTTTGGACTCCATGTTGTGACTTGGTCTGTGGAAAGCAAAACCAATAATTATTGTTGTCTAGACTAATTATTTTTAATCTGCTAGGGGTGATGTAGGGGGAGCAGGGTAGGTCTTAGAAACCATTGCATGTTTGATAGAATGAAATACTTACAAGGTGCTATCTCACAGTGTTTCACATATACTTTTAAGGAAACTACATGCTGCCCAAAGTCCATTCAATGAGTCCTAAGTGAAAAATACAGAATATAGTGTAACTTGTCCATGATTTTCTAGCCCAGTATTGTCCAATAGAGATATAATGTGGCTCTCATTTGTAGCTTTAACTGTAACACAATGTGCTTACTCATCAATTTAGTATACAATAAAGTCCAGCAGTAGGCTCAATAAATGACATAATTTCAATTTAGTGGTGAGTATGAATATCTCAAGACATTTGCAACTGCTGTAATATTATATAAAAATATTTTTAATTTTATTGGTCAACATCACAAGTCCTCCTCATACAATGGCAGTTTATGGACTACATTCATAATGCAAAATTTCATTTAGAGGTAAATAAAAATAGAGAAGTAATTGTGTTCCTATTTCCATCAAGGAATTCCTGATTTAAGTGCCCCAGTTAAAGAATCTTTGCTCTAGCCTAGTGATTCACAAATGGGCATATGAAAATGTTTTAGCTGAAGGAAATGCCAAAAAACTGGATTGTGTGATGGTTTTAGAACTCTATAAATTAATAAAAAGCATTACTCTGTGTGTGCAAAGGCTGAATATTGTGGTAGTAAATTATACTTCATTAAAACTGTAAAAACTAAACTATTATTTTAAAAAGAATGCCTACTCTGCCTGCAATGTCCATGAAAAGTAAAACCTGAATTACAGTGTGAGTCACACTTGTAATTTTAAATATTCAAATGGCTACATTAAAAATAAAATGAAACAAATAAAATTACTTTTGATAATATAGTTTATGCAATATAGCTACATTATTGCAATTTCAAAAGGTAATAAATATAAAATATATTGACTATTTTACATTCTTTGGGTTGTAGTAAGTTCTTCAAATCTGATTTGTTTCTTTAATTGTAGCACTTTCCATTCAGAATAGTCATTTTTCAAATGTTCAATAGCCATATACAGCTAGTGGTTGCCACATAAGAGCACAATTCTACATCAATATCAACTAAGACAATTAAATGATATATCAAATTAATAGCTTATATATTTTACAAATTAAATAGCTTGCATATTTTAATAAGCCATATTTAAAGTTTTGCAAAAATTATTCACACATTTCATAGTTTTTAAGCAGTACCTTATGAAACACTACTGTAGGCTCTCCAAAGAAAGCCATAAGTTTCCTTGTCCTTTTCTTGGTATGTCACTTTAGATGATAGGATGCAATTGGCAAGAAATGTAACACACTGAGGTGAAGAACATCTATGACATCCAGTCGACACTCAGGAATGATATAAATGATTTGATTGATGGTGGATTTCTATTTTGAAGAGATATTTATACAAATTTCAGCATTAAGAGAAACGAGTACCAAATTAGATATAAATAGGAGCTATGACCATATAATTTAAATATGATGACGTATAGATCATTATTAAAGTCAAAAGTATATCAGTTAGAGAAGGCAGAGCAAGAGGGTGGCAGATAAGGCCCTCTAGTGATCATCTCTCCACAGCAAAATCAAGTTGAGCAGTGATTAACACATGAATCTACCTTCACAAGAACTAAAGGAACTAGATAAGAAATCACAGTACTTGTGATTTTTTTCACAGTCAAAGACAAGATCCATTGGAGAAGGTAGAAAGGAAATAGTTACTAGTGTTCCCTCCCTCAGTTCCAACCAGCACAACACAGAGAGAGACTACTCCCACTTACGAGAGTGAGAGAAGATAAAATCCAAGTCTTAGACTTGGAACTCAGTACCAAGCCAGCCACAATCTATCACAGTATATGCAAAGCCCCACCTCCCCTTCTACTAGACCAGTGCCCACAGAACAAACCTCTGGACCTGCATTGGTCCAGTAGCCAAGAAAATGCCTCCATCACCTCTCCCCCAACCTCAGGCAGCACAGCAAGGAGACATTCTATCTGCTGGAGAGTAGACAAGAGAAGTCAATGCAGGATATGACTTGGAATTCAGTAGGGACCTGATAAGATGCAACCACAAATCACAATTAGTGATTGTGGCAAATCACAATTGGCACCTGTCTCCAAGCCAATGCCCAAGGAGAGAGCTTCTGTACCCACACCAGTTCCCAACAAAGATTCATGCATGGCATGAGTTGAAGAGATTTGTATTACAGCTTATGTCACCTATGGCTGACTACAGCAGTTGCAGGCCTTGAGTACACATAGCAGCAGCAATAACAGCATAGACCTTGGTTCTACACTTCTGCTGCACTGGTCTCAGCCAGGTGTGAGCACTGGGTTTAACCCAATATTGCAGAGGCAGTAGACACAGGATTATCCACCCCATCTCGCTCCCAACATCAACACATAGAGACAGTAATTGTACACTTGAGACTAAGTGGGAAGTAAGCGCCAAGTCATTATATAGTAGCATAGTATTGGTCACTCCATGGTGAGGCCCATTGCTAAGCAGAATTCCAAGGCAAGGTTGATGACCATGGACGAGGCATCTGGACCTACCTTAGCCCCATCAGAGGCCTGCAGGGATGAAGAATTTTTTGAGTTTTTCCTCAGTCCATCCTGAAAAGCACAACTGTAAATTTTGAATAAATGTGGTCTTAGGATAGTCTCTACTGCTGAAACAATGACAACATACTAGGAGTGAACTTGAGACATATATAGACTTAGGATACAATCTGCTATAATAATGGCAGTGAACAAAATCTCAGAGAAAATAAGCAACCTATTTACGGTTTCTGGAAGAACAGACCAAAAGACTGATTACAAAGGCTGGAACAAATATCTAATCCTTCAATATGATGACATCCTTGCATGACAACAAGCATCATGAACGGTCAGGGAAACATAACTTCACCTATCAGGTGAAAGGTGTCACAAACTGACCATGCAACAATCAATTGTACAAACGCCAGAGAATTTAAAATAGCTGTTTTAAGGAAACTCCACAGACCTCAAGAAAACACAGAGAAACAGGAAGAACTCAGTCAGAGAAAGCCAACACAGACAGAAGTCAAACATTTTTTTTTAAGATTTTATTTATTTATTTGAGAAGCAGAGTTAGAGAGAGAGAGAGAGGGAGGAACAGAGAGAAAGCTCTTCCATCCACTAGTTCACTCCACAAGTAGCCACAATGACAGGGGCTGGGCCAGGCCAAAGCCAGGACTCAGGAACTTCTTCCAGGTCTCCCACACAGGCACAGGGGCCCAAGGACTTGGGTCATCTTCTACTGCTTTCCTAGGCCATAGCAGAGAGCTGGATCTGAAGAGGGGCAGCTGGGAACCGCCACTATTGGAGGCTTAGCCCAGTGTGCCACATTGCCGGCCCAGCTCCAGAAGTTAAACATTAAAAAAAAAAAAAAAAAAAAAAAAACCTGTGATCTGAAGAGTATACTAAAGAGAATTAAAAGCATAATGGAACACACTTTTAGTAGAATAGATGAAATGGGAGAAAATAAATGAGTGTGCTTAAAGGCAGATTTTAAGAAAATACAAAGTTATAAAAGAAAAAAAGAGAAGGATGAAGAGTGAAGAAGCCTTATGGAAGTATTAGTAACTATTATACAGCAATTAGGGCTACTGGGACTAAGGAAAAAGCTTTGATAATGCCAAAGGGATTGAAAGATTATTAAAGAGATAATAACAGTAAAGTCCCAAGCCTATAGAAGGATACTAACATGCAAGTTCAGGAACATCAAGGCCAAATGTCATATTCAACTCAATCAAATCTACTGCAAGACATATCATAATCAAGCTCTCAAAATTTAAACACAAAAAGAAGATTCCCATATCAGCAAGAGAAAGAAAATGCTCTATACAAACATTTCAATTCATTTGACAAGAGGGATCTCAATAGAAATATGACAGCCCAGGAGAGAATGGGATGAAATATTCACAGTGCTAAAGGAAATAATCTGCAAAACAAGAATAGTGTACCCAGCCAAGCTAGAAATGGAGACTTAAAGACATATCCAAACAACAAAAGGTAAGAGAATTTATCACCACTTGACTGACTTATAAAAATTCAAAAGGCAACTTTTCTTTTTTTTAACTTTTATTTAATGCATATAAATTTCCAAAGTACAGCTTATGGATTACAATGGCTCCCCCCCCCATAACTTCCCTCCCACGCGAAACCCTCCCCTTTCCCACTCCCTCCCCCTTCCATTCACATCAAGATTCATTTTCTATTCTCTTTATATACAGAAGATCAGTTTAGCATGTATTAAAAAGATTTCAACAGTTTGCACCCACATAGAAACACAAAGTGAAAAATACTGTTTGAGTACTAGTTATAGCATTAAATCACAATGTACAGATCATTAAAGACAGAGATCCTACATGAGGAGTAAGTGCACAGTGACTCCTGTTGTTGACTCAACAAATTGACACTCTTGTTTATGGCATCAGTAATCACCCTAGGCTCTTGTCATGAGTCACCAAGGCTATGGAAGCCTTTTGAGTTCACCAACTCTGATTATATTTAGACAAGGTCATAGTCAAAGTGGAAGTTCTCTCCTCCCTTCAGAGAAAGGTACCTCCTTCTTTGATGACCTGTTCTTTTCACTGGGATCTTTGGGATCTTACTTGCGGAGATCTTTCATTTAGGTTTTTTTTTTTTTCTTTTTGCCAGAGTGTTTTGGCTTTCCATGCCTGTAATATTCTCATGGGCTTTTCAGCCAGATCCGCGTGCCTTAAGGGCTGATTCTGAGGCCAGAATGCTGTTTAAGACATCTGCCATTCTATGGGTCTGCTGTGTATCTCGCTTCCCATGTTGGATAGTTCTCTCCCTTTTTAATTCTATCAGCTAGTATTTGCAGACACTAGTCTTGTTTTTGTGCTCCCTTTGGCTCTTAGTCCTATCATTATGATCAATTGTGAACAGAAATTGATCACCGGGACTAGTGAGATGGCATTGGTACATGCCACCTTGATGGGATTGAATTGGAATCCCCTGGTGTGTTTCTAACTCTACTGAAAGAATAAGATGCTGATGACTAAGAAGGATACATCAGAAGATATAAAACTCAGTGGTAAGAGTAACTATTCAGAAAAACCCAAAATGTTTTAATTTTGTAAACATGGTGGGTAAACCATTAATATCTTTAGGATAAGGAGTGGAAATAAAATAATTAAAAATAACAAAGCTATATTAATATGCTAAAAGATAGGCAAAATAGTAAGTTCTAAAGTAGAGCATAAAAATTTAAAATACATGGAGGAATGGAGTGCAAGAATTTTATTAATATTTTCCTCTTTGGGGTGCTGTGATATGATATGATGGGTCCATAAGAAGTCTAAACAATTTTTAAAATTATGGAAATCATATCAAGCATCTTTCAGACCCCACTGCAATGAAGTTAGAAATCAGTAAAAAGAAAAATATTGAAAACTATATAAACACATAGAAATTAAACAACTCTCTCTTGAACAACCAATAAAACAAGATAAAAGTTAGCAAGGAAATTTAAAAAATTATTGAAACAAATAAAGAATACAGAAAGATCTCAAATAAACAACATGGTGCTACATCTAAAATCAAAATGAAACAAAAAGCTGCAAAAACAAGAACAAACCCAGCACAAAATTAGTATAAGAAAAGAAATTATAAAAATAAGAGTAGAAATAAATGAATAGAGGCTTTAAAAATATTAGAAGATAAATGAAATTAATAGCTGGTTATTTGGAAAGTAAGCCTTAGAAAGACTGAGAAAAATAGAAGTTTCAAATAAAGAAAATCAAAGATGAAGAAGAAGACATTACAATTGAAACCACAGGAATATGAAGGATCTCCAGAGATCATTACATGTATGAACAATACAATAACAAATTTTATAACCTGGAAGAAGTGAGCAGATTCCTGGATACACACATTTTGCAAGATTTAATCATGAAGAAACAGAAAACCTGCACAGACCAATAATAAGTAATAATATTGAATCAAAAATTTAAAGGTCTCTATCAAAGAAAAGCCCAGGATCAGATGGCTCACTGATGAAGTCTATGAAATATTTAAAGAACTAACATGGGTTTTTTTCAAATTATTCAAAAAAACAGAAGTGGATTAAATTCTTTCAAACTCATTCTACTTGATCAGCATTACACTGATACAGTGGGTGTATATTCAACTTCAAACACATCAAGTTGTATACATTAAATATCTATAGCTTTTTATCAATCATACTTAAACAGTTTAATAATAATTTTAACTCTATAAAGAAAATTCTTCATACTGAACTTGTGAATACATCTGAATTAATACTTTTCTTTCCTGGTAATAGAAAACATGTTTTTATAGTTTATAAGGTGCTTATTAATTGGTCAGACACTGAAACAAAGAGAGAAGAATGTACAACAGAAGTCAAACTGTAATACGTGCATCTAGTAAAAGTGCAATTTTTCATGTAGTCTATGAAATATTGGTGCAAAACAGAAATATTTCCAAGTTCAAGTAACTACAAAATTGAAGAAATAACTTTTGCAGTGCATCAATGTAGCTTTAGAATTCTTAATTCTAATGAATATCATGAGCTTGCCTGCCTGCCTTCCTGGCCCCCTCTCTTCCTTCCTTCTTTCCTCTCTGAAAGAGACTTACATGAAGATTACACTGTGCACCTGTCTACCACCATCTTTACTTGCAGCAAAGATAGTTGAGGACATGTGAGACTGTGGGGATGAAATCAGCAGACACAGAGCTTTACCAGAAGTGCCACAAGTGTTGTCTTAAGTCAAGAATTACAACTGGGCTTCTTCTGTTGTCATTATTGTTCTATTTAAAACATAAAAGAAAAAAATATTCTTCAAAGTGTTAAAAGGCACTTTATTTGTTTATTTCATGACATCAAAGAAGCTTCCTTTTACATAGGTTAAAATTTATTTACACACATAATAACTTAGGATCACATAATTATACCCATGTCACCAATATTTCGACTTTCTTGCATATATTGCTTAAGTTCACAACTTTTTCACATAAGTGCAAATCAATAATTCACAGACAGGTGATGACTAATCCATCTATAATGAACTACATATTTCAAGTTGCAACACCTTTGTCACACTATAGCTAAAATCAACAGATAATGTTCATGTAACCATTCTCTACTCAAGTTGTTGCAATGGTGTTTAAATCAATACTTCTAAAGTAAAGCAAATATTGAGACACTAAATTGAAGATATTGAAAAATCAATTATAGAAATATTTTGCCTAATGCTTAAAAGGCACTACATATTTTCTTGGCTTAGGTCCTCAGTTAACAGTGGCTTAATCAGGAAAGATAGGTTAGAAGATTTGGATTTGTTATCCTTCCGTTTATTGTAGTTATTTAAAGAGAAACAAAATATTGTTTGTTCAGAGTTTTTATGCCTTGATCAGAAGTGGTAATATATAATTGCATACTAAGCACAATTCCCAAGAGTAAAATTCAGGATGCTAAAATAAACACTTGTTAAATCCATATCTGCACGTTCATAATGTTATGTATTCATTGTCCTGTAATTGATATTCTCTTTTTACTTAATAATGCCTCATATGTATTTCCCATATTGTCACATATTTATAATTATAATTTAATGCTTACTTTCTATACTATAATTTACTCACTCAGCTATTTTTAGACATGAATGTGGGTTCCAAATCTCTGCTATTATAATGATCTAACAAATATTTCCTTAGGCTCAATTCCCAAGAGTAAAATAAGTGGTCAAAATTTTATGGCTCTTACATATATATAGCTAAATTGCTTTACTTGTTATACTAGTTTACATGGCTCAAAACAATCTAATCATAATTTAATCATACTCTTGCTTGCTTTGAATAGACTCCATTTTTCTAATAGGTATAACGTAGCATCTAAGTATTTTCTTCAAGTTGCATTGCTTTGTTAGTGTCTGAGTATTTTGTGTTCCCTCTGTGTTTTTTACTTTCTGTTTTACTGACTGTTCATTTTCTTTACTCATTGGCATCTGATATTAGTACAAATTAGAAATTTCTATTTTGTCCATTATTGATGTTGATTCTTAATTTGTCACTTTACACAAGCACATAGCTTTTTTTCATTTATGAAAAAAATTAATTTATGCTCTATGGAATGGCTTTTTCACATCTTATTTAATTGAATCTATCAAACTTTCTTCATTGCTCCAAATTGTAGAATGTTTTCATATATACAAGGATCATATTGTTGGCTTCCCGATCGTTAGTAACTGACCAGGAAGCCAACTATGGGTTCAACAAAGGAGACTGAGAAGACTCCTCAGGTACATACCTTAAAGCTGTTTATTATGGCATCTAGAAGGAGAGACTACTCAGCCAAACTCCTGCGGGCACAAGGCGCTACAGACCAGGAGAGTACCTGTGGGCACAAGGCACTATGGACTGGGCAGAGAGTCTGAGCAACCTCTGCTTACAGAGTCTGATGGTCCACTTATATACAGTTTTAAAAGGTCAGCCCTGCCCAACAGCTGCCCTCCCAGGTCTCATAGCCATGGTGATGTGGTTTGTGGTTTGGTGATTTCTTCTTGCAGGGCAGCTTAGAGTGCAGCTTCTTCTTCTTCATAATTCCCTGACAGTCCACCCTTTCTTTTTATTTTAGAGCTGTTTATATTGTTGTAGAGCCAGCTGAGCTGCTGGGCCAAAGGGGCAGATGCCTTTGACCAAGGCTTGCATGTCCTTCCAGAATGTCCCTTTGTGTCCTCCTCGTTTTCCCTGTCGCTTTCTTCCTCTATTGCTGGGACTGTCTCTTCCTCGAGGACAAGGTAGCCCTTCGACAAATTCCCTCCAGTCGAGAAAAGACACTGGAGAACAGGTAGACATATTATAATTGCCAGGATGATAATAGCTGATCTTATCCAAGACCATGTGGGCAACCAGTTACTAAGTGTACTGCTCATGGATGCAATCATATTTTCCACTGTTTGTACTCTATCTTGATTAAGCAGTTTCTTGCATTCATCACTGGCATTTTGAATGCTCATGGTGCTCTGTAAGTACTCCCTTAAATCTTCTCTAGGTACCTCTAAGTCAATTTGAGAATATAGCCTGTCAATAAAATCAGAATAAGGTTCTTTTGGTCCTTGCCTTATGCTAACTTCTCTTGGAGCCCCACTAATTACCCTCTGAGTTTCTTGCATTGCCTACATTATCCACTGACTGTATAGGGCTCGGGCATTGTTAAATGCAGTTTTAGCCACTTTCTGTGGTGTCATGCCTATTCCCCTTATTTGGGTAGATGTTAATGGTGCTGGTCCTGCTGTGCCGGCTGGCAGGGGTGGGTGTTGTTCATCCCAATTTGCTGCTTTTTCTCTTATTTTTTCTAACATTAACTGTTTCTCTGATGCTGCCCCTGGTATTACATTTAGAAGCATATTTATGTCTACCGATGTAAGATTTACTGAGACTACCCCAAAATAAGTAATTGTAGGGGTTCCTGTTGAGCCATGTTCCTATACCTGCTTTACCCAAGCTGAATTTGCTCTAGGACCCAACAGTTCATATTCAATGTTTCCAGCTCGCACTACTACAGGGTAGGCTGCCTGCTCTTTCATTCTTTCTTCAGTCATAGTGGGCAAAGGCTCATGCCACGAAGGTCTGTCTCGAAAGGCTGCAATCATGTTACATAGACTATAGGCTTCCTCAGCATTCCTAGGGCATAGCTCTTTCCCACAGCAGACAAGCACCTTAAGCATCTCAGCTGCGCACTTATAATCCTTTCCAAAATTACCTTCTCCCTTTAGACGGAAGTATTTCATCTTCTCTATGCCTTCTACTGTCCTAAGACTAGAGGAGTCACGTTCTGTATAAGCTGCTGCCAGCTTACAAGCCCATGTTACATTACCTGGTGTGTAGCATTTTACTCTTTTTTCCTTTCTGCATTTGTCATGGAAAGACTTTTACCTTTCCCATACACTCTAGTGCCCTCTTATATTCTTTAGACTGGGATATCCCACCCATCGTGGTCTTTTTCAACCACCCTTCTGTCGTCTTCTGAAGGGCACGTCTCCTTCCACTGCCTCAGTCGAGTCTCTGTTCAGGCACCAACTGTCGGCTTCCTGATCCTTAGCAACTGGCCAGGAAGCCAACTTCGGGTTCAACAAAGGAGACTGAGAAGACTCAGGCACACACCTTAAAGCTCTTTATTACGGCATCTAGTCTCAGCCAAACTCCTGCTGGCACAAGGTACTACGGACTGGGCAGAGAGGCTGAGCAACCTCTCCTTTACAGCGTCTGAGGGTCCACTTATATACAGTTTTAAAAGGTCGGGGGGAGGAGGCAAGATGGTGGAATAGGAAGGGAGCACACTGATAGTCCGGGGAGAGATAGTTTAATAAAAGTGGAGATACTGCAGGTTCAAGGAAGAGTAGGGGAGGAAACAGCAGAAGAAACTCTTCCGGAACGCGTGATTCACAGCGGACCTGCGTGGAGAGCGTGGGAGCCCACAGTTCGGGACACCAGCGGCAGACTCAACACACCAGCACTGGAACGCGAGGTGAGCCGAACCTCAATAGCCCGAGACACCAGCAGGCAAGCGGAGAGAGGAGACTAGAGGGAACGACCCCCCGGGGGGGGGGAGTTCACCAGGCTAACTGGAAGAGAGAGAGAGAGAGAAAAAAAAGGTGACTGGTAGGACACGGGTTTCTCTCTCTCCGCCCACCTCTCAAGGGCGAGCAAGACAAAGAGCAGGCGCCATCTTGGACATACGTCATAAGCAGAGCGACCTCAGGTCTGCACCGGCCCTGAGCCTAGCAGAAAAACCTGACTCTGGGCGGGGCGAATTAACAGGAGATTAGGACCTAGTAAATTTGTGGTGCTACTGAACTGAGACTGTGAAAAAAGAGACGGTGGGGGAGAGAACTCACGGAATTCACATGAGCACTCTCCAGAGACGCTACAATTCCGTAACTTTGGCAACCCAATGGGAGACTGAAGGAGAATTTGAGCCCACTCTGAGGGCCGAACAGATTCCCTGTGTGGTCCTTGGGAAAGAGCTTCCGATCTCTGGCTCCTGTGGGTATATCATTTGCCTGCTAACTACCTCGAACTTCGTTCAGCTGTGCGGAATTACTTCCCTTTTGAATCAAAAAAAAAAAAAAAAAGAAAGAGAGAGAGAGAGGTTTACCACGCCTAACCTGGGAGTGTCACCTTTGGCACACCAAACAGAGCTCTCAGGCCACACCCATCTCAAGCCCTAAGGCTCCATCAAAAAGAGATAGTCCACTTAATCTAGAGTCATACTATAACAAGAAAAAGCACCACAGTGAAGAAACCAAATATCTCCAATATGCCAAATAACAAACGCAAAAACCGAGGTAATAAAAACAAGGAAGTCACCATGACGCCCTCAAATGAAAAAGACACCCCAATTCAAGATTATGAAGATGATGACATAGAATAAATGCAAGAAGCAGATCTCAAAAAATTGATAAGAACATTAAGAAGTTCTCAAAAACAAATTCTTGAACTACAGAAATCCTTAATGGACAAGATAGAAAATCTCTCTCGTGAAAATGAAATATTAAGGAGGAATCAAAATGAAACGAAACAACTAGTACAACAGGAAACTGGGATAGTGATTGAAGTGAAGAATTCAATAGATCAAATGAAAAACACAATAGAGAGCCTTACAAACAGAATGGGTGAAGCAGAAGAGAGAATATCGGACTTAGAAGACAGAGAACAGGAAAGGATACAGTCAGACCAAAGAAAAGAAGAGGAAATTAGAAATCTAAAACATATTGTCGGGAATCTTCAGGATACTATTAAAAAACCCAACATTCAGGTTCTAGGAGTTCCTGAAGGCATGGAGAGGGAGAAAGGATTAGAAGGCCTTTTTAGTGAGATATTAGCAGACAATTTCCCAGGTTTGGAGAAGGACAGAGAAATCCTAGTACAGGAAGCTCACAGAACCCCTAATAAACACGACCAAAAGAGATCCTCACCACGACACGTTGTAATTAAGCTCTCCACAGTGAAACATAAAGAAAAGATCCTAAAATGTGCAAGAGAGAAACGTCAGATTACTCTCAGAGGATCTCCAATCAGACTCACAGCTGACTTCTCATCAGAAACCCTACAAGCTAGGAGGGAATGGCGAGATATAGCCCAGGTACTAAGAGAGAAAAACTGCCAGCCCAGAATATTATATCCTGCAAAGCTATCATTTGTGAATGAAGGTGAAATAAAGACTTTTCATAACAAACAGAAATTGAAAGAATTTGTTGCCACTCATCCAGCCCTGCAAAAGATGCTTAAAGATGTGTTACACACAGAAACACAGAAACACGGCCATCAATATGAAAGAAGGTAAAGGAAGGAAACCAAGGAAAGAAACCTCACAGCAAAAGATCACAGGGAATTCAAAGCATATATTAGAACTTATCTTTGGCAAATGGCAGGGCAAAGTTACCACTTATCATTAGTCAAATTGAACGTGAATAGCCTGAACTGTCCAGTTAAAAGACACCGATTGGCTGATTGGGTTAAGGAACAAAACCCATCTATTTGCTGCTTACAAGAAACACATCTTTCCAACAAAGATCCATACAGACTGAAAGTGAAAGGCTAGAAAAAGATATACCATGCCAACAGAAATGAAAAAAGAGTGGGCGTAGCCATCTTAATATCAGACACCATAAACTTTACCACAAAAACCGTTAAGAGAGACAAAGAGGGACACTACATAATGATTAAGGGATCAATTCAACAGGAAGATATAACAATTATCAATGTATATGCACCTAACTACAGGGCACCGGTTTATCTAAAAGATTTGTTAACGGACTTAAAGGGAGACTTAGACCCCAATACAATAGTACTGGGGGACTTCAATACTCCACTCTCAGAAATAGACAGATCAATAGGACAGAAGATCAACAAGGATACAGTAGATTTAAACGACACTATAGCCCAAATGGACCTAACAGATATATACAGAACTTTCAATCCTACAGCTAAAGATTTTACATTCTTCTCAGCGGTACATGGAACCTTCTCTAGGATTGACCACATACTAGGCCATAAAGCAAGTCTCAGAAAATTCAAAAGAATTAGAATCATACCATGCAGCTTCTCAGACCATAATGGAATGAAGTTGGAAATTAGCAACTCAGGAATCCCTAGAGCATATGCAAACACATGGAGATTGAACAACATGCTCCTGAATGAACAATGGGTCATAGAAGAAATCAAAAGAGAAATCAAAAACTTTCTGGAAGTAAATGAGGATAACAGCACAACATACCAAAACTTATGGGACGCAGCAAAAGCAGTGTTAAGAGGAAAGTTTATATCAATAGGTGCCTACATCAAGAAATTGGAAAGGCACCAAATAGATGAGCTTTCAATTCACCTCAAGGATCTAGAAAACCTACAGCAAACCAGACCCAAATCGAGTAGGAGAAGAGAAATAATTAAAATCAGAGAAGAAATCAACAGGATTGAATCAAGAAAAACATTCCAAAAAATCAGCCAAACGAGGAGCTGGTTTTTTGAAAAAATAAACAAAATTGACACCCCATTGGCCCAACCAACTAAAAAAAGAAGAGAAAAGACCCAATTCAATAAAATCAGAGATGAAAAAGGAAATGTAACAACAGACACCACAGAAATAAAAAGAATCATCAGAAATTACTACAAGGACTTGTATGCCAGCAAACAGGGAAACCTACCAGAAATGGATAGATTCCTGAACACATGCAACCTACCTAAATTGAACCAGGAATACATAGAAAACCTAAACAGACCCATAACTGAGACAGAAATTGAAACAGTAATAAAGGCCCTCCCAACAAAGAAAAGCCCAGGACCAGATGGATTCACTGCTGAATTCTACTAGACATTTAAAGAAGAACTAACTCCAATTCTTCTCAAACTATTCAGAACAATCGAAGAAGAGGGAATCCTCCCAAATTCTTTCTATGAAGCCAGCATAACCTTAATTCCTAAGCCGGAAAAAGATGCAGCACTGAAAGAGAATTACAGACCAATATCCCTGTTGAACATAGATGCAAAAATCCTCAATAAAATTCTCGCTAATAGAATGCAACAACACATCAGAAAGATCATCCACCCAGACCAAGTGGGATTTATCCCTGGTATGCAGGGATGGTTTAATGTGCGCAAGAAAATCAATGTGATACACCACATTAAAAAATGGCAGAAGAAAAACCATATGATTATCTCAATAGATGCCGAGAAAGCATTTGATAAAATACAACACCCGTTCATGATGAAAACTCTAAGCAAACTGGGTTTGGAAGGAACATTCCTCAATAGAATCAAAGCAATCTATGAAAAACCCACAGCCAACATCCTATTGAATGGGGAAAAGTTGGAAGCATTTCCACTGAGATCTGGTACCAGACAGGGATGTCCACTCTCACCACTGCTATTCGATATAGTTCTGGAGGTTCTAGCCAGAGCTATTAGGCAAGAAAAAGAAATTAAAGGGATACAAATTGGGAAGGAAGAAGTCAAACTATCCCTCTTTGCAGATGACATGATTCTTTATTTAGGGGACCCAAAGAACTCTACTAAGAGACTATTGGAACTCATAGAAGAGTTTGGCAAAGTAGCAGGGTATAAAATCAATGCACAAAAATCAACAGCCTTTGCATACACAGACAATGCCATGGCTGAGGAAGAACTTCTAAGATCAATCCCATTCACAATAGCTACAAAAACAATCAAATACCTTGGAATAAACTTAACCAAGGACGTTAAAGATCTCTATGATGAAAATTACAAAACCTTAAAGAAAGAAATAGAAGAGGATACCAAGAAATGGAAAAATCTTCCATGCTCATGGATTGGAAGAATCAATATCATCAAAATGTCCATTCTCCCAAAAGCAATTTATAAATTCAATGCAATACCAATCAAGATACCAAAGACCTTCTTCTCAGATCTGGAAAAAATGGTGCTGAAATTTATATGGAGGCACAAGAGACCTCGAATAGCTAAAGCAATCTTGTACAACAAAAACAAAGCCGGAGGCATCACAATACCAGATTTCAGGACATACTACAGGACAGTTGTAATCAAAACAGCATGGTACTAGTACAGAAACAGATGGATAGACCAATGGAACAGAATTGAAACACCAGAAATCAACCCAAACATCTACAGCCAACTTATATTTGATCAAGGATCTAAAACTAATTCCTGGAGCAAGGACAGTCTATTCAATAAATGGTGCTGGGAAAATTGGATTTCCACGTGCAGAATCATGAAGCAAGACCCCTACCTTACACCTTACACAAAAATCCACTCAACATAGATTAAAGACCTAAATCTATGACCTGACACCATCAAGGTACTAGAGAACATTGGAGAAACCCTTCAAGATATTGGCACAGGCAAAGAATTTCTAGAAAAGACCCGGGAGGCACAGGCAGTCAAAGCCAAAATCAACTATTGGGATTGCCTCAAATTGAGAAGTTTTTGTACTGCAAAAGAATCAGTCAGGAGAGTGAAGAGACAACCGACAGAATGGGAAAAAATATTTGCAAACTATGCAACAGATAAAGGGTTAATAACCAGAATCTACAAAGAGATCAAGAAACTCCACAAAAACAAAACCAACAACCCACTTAAGAGATGGGCCAAGGACCTCAATAGACATTTTTCAAAAGAGGAAATCCAAATGGCCAACAGACACATGAAAAAATGTTCAAGGTCATTAGCAATCAGGGAAATGCAAATCAAAACCACAATGAGGTTTCACCTCACCCCGGTGAGAATGGCTCACATGCAGAAATCTACCAACAACAGATGCTGGCGAGGATGTGGGGGAAAAGGGACACTAACCCACTGTTGGTGGGAATGCAAACTGGTCAAGCCACTATGGAAGTCAGTCTGGAGATTCCTCAGAAACCTGAAGATAACCCTACCGTTCGACCCAGCCATCCCACTCCTTGGAATTTACCCAAAGGAATTTAAACTGGCAAACAAAAAAGCGGTCTGCAGCCTAATGTTTATTGCAGCTCAATTCACAATAGCTAAGACCTGGAACCAACCTAAATGCCCATCAACGGTAGACTGGATAAAGAAATTATGGGATATGTACTCTTTAGAATACTATACCGCAGTAAGAAACAATGAAATCCAGTCATTTGCAACAAAATGGAGGAATCTGGAACACATCATGCTGAGTGAAATAAGCCAGTCACAAAGGGACAAATACCATATGTTCTCCCTGATCGGTGACAACTGACTGAACACCAAAAAGGAAACCTGTTGAAGTGAAATGGACACTATGGGAAACGGTGACTTGATCAGCATAGCCCTGACTGTTAATGAACAACTTAATACATTATCCCTCTTAGTAGTTTTTTTGTCTGTTCTACTTAATATGACTGGTTTAATTCTGTAATTAATACACAGTTATTCTTAAGTGTTGAAAATTAACTGAAATGTGATCCCTGTTAAACATAAAAGTGGGAATAAGAGAGGGAAGAGATGTACAATTTGGGACATGCTCAAGCTGACTTGCCCCAAATGGTAGAGTTAGAAACATACCAGGAGATTCCAATTCAATCCCATCAAGGTGGCATGTACCAATGCCATGTCACTAGTCCAAGTGATCAATTTCTGTTCACAGTTGATCATAATGAAAGGACTAAGAGTCAAAGGGAGCACATAAACAAGTCTAGTACCTGCTAACACTAACCGATAGAATAAATAAAGGGGAGAGTGATCCAACATGGGAAGTGAGATACTCAGCAGACTCATAGAATGGCGGATGTCCTAAATAGCACTCTGGCCTCAGAATCAGCCCTAAAGGCATTCGGATCTGGCTGAAAAGCCCATGAGAGTATTTCAGGCATGGAAAGCCAAAACACTCTGGCAAAAGATCTCTGTGAGTGAGGTCCCAGTGGAAAGAACAGGTCTTCAAAGAAGGAGGTACCTTTCTCTGAAGGGAGGAGAGAACCTCCACTTTGACTATGACCTTGTCTAAACAAGATAAGAATCGGAGAACTCAGAGGGCTCCCATAGCCTTGAAAACTCATGACTGGAGCATAGGGAGACTACTGATGCCATAGACAGGAGTGTCAATTGGTAAAGTCAACAACAGGAGTCACTGTGCACTTACTCCTCATGTAGGATCTCTTTCCTTAATGTACTGTACATTGAGGCTTAATGCTATAACAAGTACTCAAACAATATATTTCACTTTGTGTTTCTATGGGGGTGCAAACTGTTGAAATCTTTACTTAATGCATACTAAACTGATCCTCTGTAAAAAAAAAAAGAAATTATCAACTCCCAACTTGAGTCTCACAGGGATTAAACATGACAATAGGTCTGATCTGATTTCATCATCATTTAAAAAAAATCATCTATTATTTTTCACTTTATGTTTCTGTGTGGGAGCAAACTGTTGAAATCCATACTTGATGTATACTAAGCTGATCTTCTGTATATTAAGATAATCGAAAATGAATCTTGATGTGAATGGAAGGGGAGAGGGAGTGGGAAAGGGGAGGGTTGTGGGTGGGAGGGACGGTATGGGGGGGAAGCCATTGTAATCCATAAGTCGTACTTTGGAAATTTATATTCATTAAATAAAAGTTAAAAAAATGTAAAAAAATGATATGGAAACGACTGAATTACAAAAACACTGATAGCATCTGCACATTCTTTGTATTCTTTAAAATAAATAGTCTAAATTCTACCTCTTTCAAGATCCTACCCTTCCAGATTTTTCTATATAAAATTAACTTTGTTCTCTCCTCCGATTTTGTAAAATTTGGTTGTAAACTCATTCTAGTCTTCATAGTATTAATTACTGAACTATCTATATTTCCTTATAGATTGTGAGTTCCAGGAGACAAGATGTTTATTTAATAAAAATAATAATAATTAGAAAAAAAAGGTCAGCCCCACCCAACCGCCGCCCTCCCAGGGTCTCGTAGCTATGGTGATGTGGTTTGCAGTTTGGTGATTTCTTCTTTCAGGGCAGTTTAGAGTGCAGCTTCTTCTTCTTCATAATTCCCTGACACATATATATGCCTTGTTCTATTTTCAGTTTCCTTTTCTATCACATGACATAATATGCAATTCCTTAATTATTCTGCAGTTTATTTGGATATGAACCTATTTGTTAATTGAAACTTTTTCCAAATGGTACTATCCAGTTGTTCCAACACTATTTATTAAATAATTATTTACTTACATGTTATTTTGAGAGGCTTTATTTTATTACATATTTAAGCTTCACATATAATTTGGTTAATTTTTAGGACAACACAATATTCCACTGAATATATTAATATTATGTCTACAGTCCAACATCTGCTATAGACAGTTTCTTCTGTTTATCTATTTTCTGATTTTTGAAATCTCATCTACTTTTTAAAAAGTACTTTCAAGAAGATTGTTATATCTTAGCTCTGGTATTACATGAATATATAAGTCAACAAAAGACAAAAATCGCAGTTTTGAAGCTTATCATTTTTAGTTTTTCTGTCATTCGTTCAAGCTGTCAGCAATAAGAACATACGAGTATCAGTTACTTTTATTACTTTTCCATGTACTGACTATTTGAAGGCACACTGCATTGACCAGAATAATGGAAAACATTAACACACAATGCTCAGTTACAGAAAAGAGAGCTGAAATTATCACAATACCTTTTTAAATTCTTTGGAAGATCTATATGTATAGCACAAATAGAAATATTAAGCTAATTTACTTTTGTAACACCATCATTAATATTATCCAATTAATCTGTCATTTGAATTCCAGGGTCCCCATGTATAATTATTTATATAGACAGTATGACACAGCTTGCTGAAATGAATATTTTAGGTAATTTCAGACAATGACATTTTTTAATAACAGTAATTTCTTCTTATTTTCCAGTAAGCAAGTCCCTGTTGCTTGTACAGCAAATAAGCAATACTAAATATATCACTACTTTTCTTTGTAAATTGTTACTTTTTATGATGTTAAGGATGTTTCTTATATTCTTAAAATTCATTACATTTTATTGGGAGCAAGTGTTAAATTATATCTGAGACTTTTGACATCTATTATGATTATCATATTGCTTTTCTTATTCAAAAATAATATGGTATATTAATAGATTTCCCATGCTAGTAATAATGGCTACTACTGATTATATGATTACTGTTCAAGTATTTTGCATATGTTACCTCATTTATCCTCACAGTAAACCTGCTATTTAGATAGATGTAGTATTAGTTTCCTAGGACTGTTTTATTAAATTACCAAAAATTAGTTGCCTTAAAACAAGAGAAAATTTATTTGCTTAGAGTTCTTGAGGCTAGAAGTATAAAAATCAATATTTTGGCAGAGCTACAGTTACCTTTGAAGGCTTAGAGTCTGCCTTTCCTTGACTCCTTCAGCTTTTAGTGGATGCTGACAATTCTTGGTGTTTCTTAGCTTGTAAATGCTACACTCCAGTATCTCCATCCACCTTCTCATGGCCTTCCCCACTTTGGGTGTCTGTGCCTTTGTCTCTGTTTTAGAACACTGTTTACAGGTAGGGCCCATCCTAAATTGAGGATGATCTCATCGTCTTCAGATCATTAGCTTAATCACATCTACAAAGTACCTATTCTAAGAGAAGGTCACTTTTTCAGGTACTGGGGGAACATTTGGGGGAGCTCTTACTCAGTCCTCTACAATTTGCCTTCTGTCCTCCTCAAATTTTGTGATCATTCCATAGGAAATATACACTCATTCAACTCCTGCACTCCCAAAAGTGTCAACCCATATACAGAATCATTTCTAAGTCCACTCTTACATAAATGCTATCTGAACTGATAATATTTAAATGAGTTTAAGTTTCACCTTCTAAATAATCTAAATCCCATCGGCCAAATCACATATATGTAGATGTTGGATTTGTTCTGTCCAAAACCCCTCTGTTTCTGTGGACCTGTCTACATAGCAGATAGTTTGTCTACTTCAAAATACGAAGATGGGACAAGGATACAATATATACCCCACTTTCAAAGAGTTTCTATTCACAAAAACGTTGGAAATCTATCAGTATCAATTGCCTCAGGTTTTTGTGCCTATGAATAATCCTTTGAGCTTCAATCCCCACCCTCTGGGGATTGAATTATTGAATTCCACCTTGTAGCTTGTGATGACTCTTCTCTGGGCCAGTGGTGGCTCCACTTTTTGACCCTGCCTCTGGGCTTATAGAGGTGATTCTCTTTGTCTCATGTAGTGATTCGATTTGCCTCTATATCTGACTCTCTCCTTCAATTTGTCTCTGTGGTTTCTACCTCTACATCTGTAAATCTTTCTTCCTCTTTTTGGAAGTGTAGTATATGCTTACAACTAACTAGGTTTAGCAGTCCCAATTCCTGCTTAAGGAATTTCAGAAGACCAGTTGCTCCTTTTCACTTAGTTCTTTATCAGTCCCCTTCAATCCAAACTGGCAGTGTTCTGCTGGTACATTCTGAAAAATGTTATCAATATCTGTATGTGAAGGGGTCTAGTCTATTATACAAGATGGCTCTCCACAGATCCTTTCTCCATCATTATTACTGGCTTCTACTGAGAATGTTGATTAAGTCCATGAGTCATCCACCTAATCTCTTTAGCAAAAGTTTGGTCAGCCATACTTTTGAACTGTTTGTTTTTCTTTACTAACATATGCTTTCTGAACAGTGGATTTAAAATTGGTGTTCCTATAGGATTTTGAAGACAGAAATCTGTTACTCTAACACCTTACTAGAATCCCTGAAAATTGGCTAATTTTATAATCTGAATAGCCCGAATTCCCCAAATCTTCAAGTGCTAGTTCCTTTTGGCTTAACAGTTTCTTCCTCAATTTATATTTTCCTTCTTATATTTTACTGAAAGCACCAAAGAAAACTTAGTTCACTCTTTCAACATTTTGCTTGGGAATAGTCTCAGCTAAATACCCAGGTTCATCGCTTGGAAATTCTTCTTTCCATGCAATATCAGAATACAATTCACTTATCTTTGTATTTATTTATGACAAAGATTGCATTTCCTATGGTTTGAAATAATAAGTTCCTTATTTTCTTTTGAGACTCACAAGAAGCACTTTTAACATTCAAATTCCTACTAACATTTGATTCATTATGACATATATTCTTTAAGATACTGGACGCTTTCTCTGTTTCTTCTCACTTCCTTCTGAGCTCTTACTAAAATCCTCATTAGTGTTTATATTTACATCATCCATCACATCAAGGAAATCTAGGCATTTGCATCATGTTTCTCAAAAGTTCTCTAGCCTCTACTCATTATCCAGTTTCAAACCCAAGTTCACATTTTTAGGTAGCTGCTATAGCATCATCTAAAACTCCACAATGAAAATCTATATTATTTTCCCAGGGATGTTGTAAAAAATTAAAACAAACCAGGTGGCTTCAAGAAACAGAAATTTATTTTACTACAGATCTGGAAGATAGAAGACTGGAAGCAAGGTGTCAGTATGGCTGTGTTCCCTCCAAAGATTCTATGGGGGCAATTCATTCCTTGCCTCTTCCTTTATTTCTGGTGGATGCAGACAATCCTAGATGCTCTTTTGTTTGTTGATGAATCACTTCAACCTGTGCCTCTGTCCTTACATGACCTTTGCATGTCTCTGTATTTCTGCTTTCCTGTCTCCTATAGAGACAGTCACTGGATATAAGGCCATTCACCATTATTCAAGGAAGATCTTGTCTCAAGATCATCAACTACACATGCAAAGACTCTATTTCCAAATATGCTCACATTCACAGGTTTAAGGATTTAAGACTTCAATATATCTTTTGGGAATCACTATTCAACCTAGAGATGTTATATAATTACTACTATATTAATGATAACTTTACATTATTTCTTCATATCTTCTGGACAGTTGTGTGTAAAGCAAATTTAATTCTCTAACCACGTTCTTCCACCCTTAAAATTATTTTATATCATGGCTGGTACTTGGAAAGTATACAGTAATATTGTGTCTTATTAATATCACTTTTATCATTATGAAGTTACATCTTTTATCTCCTCACTTATTTTTGTTTTTAAAAACACTCTTCATCTGATTGATAGACATTTGTGCAGCACTTTTCTTTATTATCTTGGGACTTAAATTATTTCAGTTTTAGTTATTTATTTTAAATATTCTTTGTTGTAAACGTCTATATATTATAATTTTGAAAAGCAGACAGAGAGATCCCATTCACTGTTTGGCTCCATAAATGCCTGCAGTGGCTAACAGTGGGCTGGAGTCAAATTTGAGAGCCAGGAAATCAATCCAGATCTCCCTCAAGAATCATAGGGATCTAATTACTTGAGCCATCATCTGCTGCATTCCAGAGTGTATTTTAGCAGAAAGCTAATACGTATCAGGTGCTAATGTGGGACTTGAACCCAGGCACTCTGATATGAAATGTGGCATCCCAAGTAATGTGTTAATTATACTGCAAAAAAACACCCAACCCTGGGAACTAAATTTCTTTACTTAATTAATTATTTGCTGAAAGGTAGAGTGTCAGAGAAAGGGAAAGACAGAGAGAAAAAGAGACCTTCCATCCACTGGCTCATTGCCCAGATGGCTGCAAGTATGGTGCTGGCATTGTAAGCAGCCCCTTAACCCACTGCACCACAACACTGGCTTCAGGACTACATTTTAATAGTAACATTTAGAAGTATATGTTGTATATTTCTAAATTCATCATGAATAATTTAATCTTTTATGGCAGTATGGTAGGAGTGTAGTTCAGCATTCCACACATGCAATTTTATAATTTAAAAATTTATATTTGATTCATCTTCTGTGCTAGCGTCTAAATGTGTTTCCCAAAATTCTTTTGTTAGGAACTTAATCCTCAGTGCAGAGATGCTGGCAGGTAGAGCCTTTTGGAATGTGTTTAGGTCATCAATGATCCACCTGGATGAATGGATTAAAATATCTTCTGACATTAATGGGAGGACACAACCCTCACCCTCCCATGCCCTTCTACTTTTGCCATATGACAATGCAATAAGAAGGCCTTAACCAGATGCCAACACTTTGAGCTTGAGCTTTTCTGTCTCCATAGATTACCCAGTCTCAGATATTTTATTATATCAGCACAACAGGGAATAAGATACCCTTTCATTTAATTTTGTAACTGTGTGTCATCTCTTTTTTATATCTCTTTGGTAAACAATACATAGTAACTGCTTGTGTTTTAGCAGAATTTATGTCTCTGTGTGTATATATATATATCAGATACAAAAGCACTCACATCATGAATCTTCAATAGCTTAATTTTCTCAAAGTGAGCACATCTGTGTAACTTCCTTGGATCGAGGAACATAACATAACCAATATGTCAGAAATTCACCACATACCACTTCAAGGTAAATGCTTCTGTCTCCTTTTCAAGAGTTCTTGCGTAGATTTCTTAGGGTTTTCTAAATGGACAACCATATTTTCTGCATCCTTTAAATATGTGATGCTTTTTAAATTTCAGTTATTCACCATTGACTAAGAGTAGAACGTTTTGTTATTTCCAGTCTTTGGAGGAAAAAAATTCACTATTTCATTATTAAGCATGCTAGCTGCAGGGTTTCTTCTAAATGTACCTTATCAAGTTGGGGAAGTTTCCTTCTTCTCCTATCTTGCTATAAGCTTTCACCCTAAAAAATATCATTTATTGTCAAATGCTTTGTTTTTGTTGTTTTAGACTACTTATTTGGTGAATCACATTGACTCATTTCTAAATAATGAAGCATGCTTGCATCATCTGAATAAAACCCATTTGTTCATGACACATACATGTCTCTTTTCATGTAATCCTGGATTATATTTGCTAAGCATTTTTTTTTTTGGACAGGCAGAGTTACACAGTGAGAGAGAGAGAGAGAGGGAGAGAGAGAGAGAGGTCTTCCTTTTCCGTTGGTTCACCCCACAAATGGCCGCTACGGCCTGCACGCTGCGCCGATCGGAAGCCAGGTGTTTCCTCCTGGTCTCCCATGCGGGTACAGGGCCCAAGCACTTGGGCCATCCTCCACTGCACTCCCGGGCCACAGCAGAGAGCTGGACTGGAAGAGGAGCAACCGAGACAGAATCCGGTGCCCCGACCGGGACTAGAACCCGGGGTGCCGGCGCCACAGGCAGAGGATTAGCCAAGTGAGCCGGGGTGCCGGCCAGCATTTTGTTAAAGATTTTTGCATCTGTGTTCATGAGGCATATTGGTATGCAGTTTTCTTTTTTTGTTTTATCCTGTCTGGTTTTGCTGCTGCTGTTGTTTTTCAAGTTAATGCTGACTTTACAAAATTACATAGGAATTATTGAAACCTATTTTCTGGAAGAGCTTGTACCAAATCATCTATTTCTTCTTTAAATATTTGTTAGAATTCACAAAGGAAGCCATGTAGGCCTAGAGATTTCTATTTGGATAGGTTTTTAATCATCAATTCAATACTTTAATTGTTGCCAAACAATTGGGGTTATCAATTACACATTTGTTAATTTTTGCTGGTTTGTGGTTATACCAGTTTTCTTGTTGCTTTTCGAACAAATTATCACAAAGTTAGTGACTTAAAGCAATACCATGTTATTGTGTTAGAGTAATGGATATCAGAAATTCTAAGTGCGTCTCACTGGATTAAAATCAAAGTGTTGGCAGGGCAGTGATCCTTCACAAGGATCAGGGTCACCTGCTTTCTTGTGTTGCCCAGCTTCTAGAGCTGAATTCCTTGCATGGGTTGGTCAGGAAACCATCCTCCTCCTTTAAGGGCAGGAGTGTAGTTATCTTCAAATCTCTTTGCTTTGGCCTTAACAGTACGTGTTTTTTTTTTTTTTCTCCTCATAAGGGAAATTTGTGAATATATTAGTCTCACCTGCATAATCATGAATAGTCTCACTGTATTAGGATTCTAAATCACATTTGCAAACTCTCTTTTGTACCACATAAGATAACTCTCATGGGTTCTCATGATTAGGATGTGTACATGTCTTGGTGGGGTAGAGGGAATCTTTTAAATCAACCACATTGGGCGTTTGAGGATTGGACATTTTCATCTAAGTTGTTCAGTGTACACAAGAGGAATTATTTTTAGCATTTTCTTAGTAATCTTGAGTGTCCTTAGGGTGCATCATTATTTTATTTTATTTTATTTTATTTTAGTTTAGTTTAGTTTAGTTTAGTTTTTTGAAAGAGTTACAGGGGTTGGGGGAGCAAGATCTTCCATTTGCTAGTTCATTCACCAGATAGCCACAAGAGCCAGAGCTGGGTCAGGCTGAAGCCAGGAGCCATGGGCTTCTTCCAGGTCTCCCATGTGGGTGGCAAGAGCCCAAGTGCTTGGGCCACCCTCTACTTCTTTCCCAGGCCATTCCCAGGGAGCTGGATGGGAAGTGGAGCAGCCAGGACATGAAGGGGTGCCTATGTGGGATGCTGGCATCACAGGTGGCAGTTTAATCCTCTATGCCACAATCCCAGCCCCAATAGTGGTAATTTTTGTGTTATCTTTTTTCTAAATGTTGCTAAGGTTTTTAAATTGCATTGATTTTTACAAAGAACTAGCTTTTGATTTCATTGATCTTTGCCTTTGTAATTTCTGGTTTTCATTTAATAAATTTCTGCTTTTATCTTTATTATTCCTTAATTCAACTTGAAATGTATTTGACTGTTTCTAGCTTCTTGAATTGAGAGCTTAGACTATTGATTTAGTTTTTTCTCTATTTTAATGTAAACATTTAGTGCTATGAAGTTCCCTCCCAAAACATTTTTAGTCATATAAAATTTTTATTTAATTCATTTTGATTTTTTCAACTCAAATATTTTCTAATTTTAGTCCATTTTCTCTTTGATTCATGAAATATTTAAAATTGTGGGGGCCGTGGCCGGCACTGTGGTGCAGTGGGTTAATGCCCTGGCCTGAAGCACTGGCATCCCATATGGGCGCCGGTTTGAGACCTGGATGCTCCTCTTCCAATTCAGCTCTCTGATATGGCTTTGGAAAGCAGTAGAAGATGGTCCAAGTCCTTGGGCCCCTGCACCTATATGGGAGACCTGGAAGAAGCACCTGGCTCCTGGCTTCAGATCAGCTCAGCTCCAGCTGTTGTGGCCAACTGGGGAGTGAACCATCGGATGGAAGACCTCTCTCTCTCTCTTCTCTCTCTCTGCCTCTCCTCTCTCTGTGTAACTCTGACTTTCAAATAAAAATAAATAAATCTTTAAAAAAATAAAAAAAAATTGTGGGGGCCAGTGCTGTGACATAGTAGCTTAAGCCTCTGCCTCTGATGCTAGCATCCCATATGAGCACTAGTTCATGTCCTAGCAGCTCCTCTTCTGATCCAGCTCTCTGCTGTGGCCTGGGAAAGCAGTGGAGATGGCCCAGGTCCTTGAGCCCCTGCACCCACATGGGAGACCTGGAGGAAGCACCTGGCTCCTGTTTTCAGATCAGTCCAGCTCTAGCTGTTATGGTCATTTGGGGAGTGAACCAGTGGATGGAAGAACTCTCTCTGTCTCTCCCTCTCTCTGTCTATAACTGTCTAGAATAAAAAATCTTTAAAAAAAGTAATAAAAACTTAAAAATTTTATTTGTAGATGTTGCTGTTATTTATTTTCTCTTTTGTTGGCTTTACATTATTTTATCTAATGTATATCACTTTGAATATTTTTCTTAGTGACATCTCTAGGAATTAAAAAACACAATTAGCTTTTCAGTCCACCTCAGATAAATATTTTACAATAGCAGTGGGAATATAAAAATTAAACACTTCTTTTAAGGACCTACTTTTATATCTGCTTTTTCACCTTCATTCCTGATGTATATTTTCAACAGATATGTAACTCCAAGTTGACAGCGCTATTTATGTCATTCTATTTCCTTCTACCATCTGTTGTTTCTGATGAGAAATCAGCCAGTGGAATGGCTGTTTCCCTATAGATAATGAGTAATATTTCCTCTGGCTTTTTTCGCAATTTTTTAAGTTTAATTTTTGGTAGTTTGACTATGAGGTGTCAAGGCCTAGATTTATTAGCAATAATTGTACATATTTATGGGCTATGGTGTGACATTTTAATACTTGCTTAAAATGTGTACTGGATGCTTAGAACTCCTTTTTTTCTATTTGTTTATAAAATATGTGTTAGGTTATTGTGAACTATGCTGTATAACAATGGGAACTTACTCTTTTGATCTTCCTTTCATCTGGTTCCCTTTTATCCCTCCAAGCCTAGATTAATCACTATTCTGTGTTTACATATAGATGGGAGTATGTGATATTTGCCTTTCTGTGTCAGGTTTATTTCACTTAAGATAAGGTACTCAAGTTGCATCCATTTTACTGCAAATGACAGGATTTTATCCTTTTTATTGGCTTCATAATATTTCACTATCTATATAAATATACACACACATACAGACAGAGACATATATATATATATATATATATATATATCACAATTTAGTTATCCATTCACCTGTTGATGGCCACTTGGATTGATTCCTTATCTTGACTAACATTAATGGTGTTTCAGTAAACATGGTGGGGTAGGTATCTCTTTGATACAATGAGCTCATGTCTTTAGGATACATACCCAGTAGTGGGACTCATAAACCACATGGAAGCTCTTTTTCTAGTTTTTAGTGAATCTCCTTGTAGTTTTTTATAGTAGATACACTAATTTACATTTCTACTGAAAGTTTATAAGAGTTCCACTTTCTCCACATCTTTGCCAGTGTTTTTTATTTTCTCGGATCACACCAGTGTAATTTCAGCTTTAGGTCCTGTTGATTGTCTTTTCTCATGGGATATGAAATTTCCAATGTTTTTCATATGGCAAGTAATTTGCAATTGCAAACTCACCATTTTACTATGTTGTGAAACTTTGGGTGTTATTTAAAGTTTGTTGCGAGTATTGGTTACTGTGTTTTATCATGCAATCATCCTGGTTATGTTCAGGCTGCAATTCCCAGCCTCCTTTGTGTGGCCTAAGGCCACAGTTCAGTTTCATCATCTTTTTAGTATTCTTCAATTATATCCTTGGTTTATAGTCTATGAGCTAGGATGTGGTGCACTATTTGCTCAGTCCTCCAAAGTCTTTGGTTTCTCATTTTGGATCAGTTCTATACATGTGTAGCTTCAGAGTGATTTTATAACCACATTTAAGGGGGTCATTCCCCCAAATTCTCCATCTCTGTAACATCACTTGTACTTTCTGCATCCAAGTGACATGACCAGAGACTGACCCTCTTAAAATCATGTTTTCAAGAGAAAAGTCACCCATCATTCCTCAGAGTTTGGATACTTCAGGCTCTCATTACTGGCTGCTGGCTCCAGCGTGGTGACATTGTCTGATTGCTGGTGTAGAATACAACAGAGAAAAAAATGGTGGCTTCTATACTTTCTGAATATTATGAGCTCCTTCTCTAGCCCTCAATGTGGAACAAGAGAGTTTTTCTGGAACTATCTCTGTGCATCTAAATTTCAGGTGTCTAGTTGAATTGAGTGGGGGTTGAGCAAAGTGGATGTAATAAGAGAAAACTAACTGAGGATCTGAATGCACTTCAAAATTCTGTCACTCTGGCTACTTATATCCTGCTGTATCATAAATTCTGTCCATGTTTTATATGGAATTTCACTGAGAGATAAAGTAAGAATGCATATTTTGTCTTTCCTAAAACTAGAACTGCTCTTGTGCACTGTTTTGAGTAGAAGTGATGATAAAAGTCATTTTTGTATTTTTCCTGAAGTCTTGTGGAGAGCTTTAATTCCACATTTATACTATGTTAGCTGTTTTTTTTAAAATATTCAGTATTTATCAGATTACGATTCTCCACTATCTCTAGTTTTCTAAGAATACTATCATTAATTTTATCAAATGATATTTATATATTTAAGAGGATCAGATTGTTTCTTCTGCTATGATAGTCAAGTAGTTTGATAAATTTTTAAATGAACAATTCCACATTTCTAGAATAAAGCTAAATTCATCATAATGATAATCCTTTTCATTTAACCCAGGTTTCAATTTCCTAAAATTTTGTTTAGGAATTTTGCATCTATGCTTGCTAGTGTAGTACTTAGTTTTCTCTTCTTCTAACGTCCATGCAAAATTTTGGTATACTATTTTTTTTTTATTTTTATTTATTTTTGACAGGCAGAGTGGACAGTGAGAGAGAGAGACAGAGAGAAAGGTCTTCCTTTTTGCCTTTGGTTCACCCTCCAATGGCCGCCGTGGCTGGTGCGCTGCAGCCGGCGCACCACGCTGATCTGATGGCAGGAGTCAGGTACTTCTCCTGGTCTCACATGGGGTGCAGGGCACAAGCACTTGGGCCATCCTCCACTGTACTCCCTTGTCCCAGCAGAGAGCTGGCCTGGAAGAGGGGCAACTGGGACAGAATCCGGCGCCCCGACTGGGACTAGAACCCCGTGTGCTGGTGCTGCAAGGCGGGATTAGCCTGTTGAACCATGGCACCGGCCAAATTTTGCTATATTATTAAAACATCTATTTTCACTCAAAGACAACAGGCAGATGAATGATCTTGGCTTTATGATCATAATGTCACATGTGTGCATTCTTATGCATTTCCAATAAGAAATATTCAAAAGATCAGTACAGAGTATGAAATCCATTTTAATCTGTATGATATCACCTGCACTTTGCATCATGGAGAGCAGATTTGATTCATCTGCTTTTCCTTGGTTATGTTGATCTCCTTATTCCTTCTTTCAGCTTACTTGTACTATCATGACTGTTCCCTCCTGTTTCTACATTCACTGATACTCACTATTTGTACTAATATTCCCTATTTATCTGTTGAGAGCACTTACATTTGCTTAAACATGCCTGATCCTCATTTTTTCTGCAATACGTAATACCTTCTACATTTAAGCTGGAGCAATGCAGTAATGGAGAGATGGGTTTTATGAGGTCGATGTAGAGGTGACACTTCTATGAACATATTTTTTCACTTTTTTTGCCATGTATTTTATACAGTAAAAAGTATAATTAATGAAATGACAAAATTAAAGTTGAAAACCAGCCAAAACTAACTTAATGACATGTAAAATAACACACAAAAAAAAATAGTTTCAAGTGACTTTTGCATACGGTATTGAGACTGTACGCCATTATTAGGATATGTTTCTTAAAAAATAAAAAGCAGAGAAAATTTAATATTGATGTAGTAATCTGACTCTTAGTGAAAATACTCTTAGTAGCAATATTGGCATTTTAATTTTGAAGCTATTATGTATTATGAAATAGTTTATACGTTAACTTTTTATAAGAATCAAAGAAAAGACATACAGACATACAAATTATTTTAACCAAAATTTATTTAATGTTTTATTTTAATTAAATATGCAAATTAGAGCTAATAATTTTCTTTGTTGTTGTTGTCAATATATTTCCTATCTTCTTTCATTGAAAGGCTAGACTCCATGACAATACTCCTTATATGTACTAACGGATTAATAATCGAAATACATTAGAAATTCAAACAACTGTATGGAAAGCAAGCAATCTGATTTTAGAAATGGGCAAAGGGGGTAATAAAAGAAAAGAAAATGGGAAAAGGATGGGGCTGCTGCTGTGGCATAGTGGGTAAAGCCACTTCCTGTGGTGCCAGCATCCAATATAGGCGCTAATCTGAGTCCCAGCTGCTCAGCTTCCAGTTCAGCTCCTGATAATGCTGATGTGCCTGGGAAAGCAGTGGAAGATAGCTCAAGTCCTTGGATCCTTGCACCCATTTGGGAGACCTAAAAGAAGCTCCTGGTTCCTGGCTTTGGATGGGCCCAGCTCTGGCCATTGTGGCCATTTGTGGAGTAAAGCAGCAGATGAAAGATCTCACAGTCTGTCTGTTTCTCTATCTCTAACTCTGTCTTTCAAAAAATTAATAAATATTTAAAATTATGGGCAAGGGAGTTAAATATACATTTCTTAAAAGAAGGCATACATCTTTACTTAATATATGCTAAACTTATCTTCTGTATATAAAGAGAATTGAAAATGAATCTTGATGTGAATGGAAGGGGAGAGGGAGCGGGAAAGGGGAGGGTTGCGTGTGGGAGGGAAGTTATGGGGGGGAAGCCATTGTAATCCATAAGCTGTACTTTGGAAATTTATATTCATTAAATAAAAGTTAAAAAAAGAAGGCATACAAATGGATAACTTATATATATTTAAAATACTTAATACCCTTAATTATTAGGGAAATGCAAATTAAAAATAATGATATAGCACCTTACAACTCTTGGAATTGGGGTTATAAAAATGACCAAGGAAAACCAGTATAGGCAAGAATGTGGAAAAAAGGGAACCCATACACACTGTTAGTAGGAATGTGAATTAATGAAGTGATTTCAGGAGATTATTCACAGGTTCCCAAAAAAAACTAAAAATAGAATTACTATAAAATCTTGTAAGCACACAAAGATATGAAATCAGTATGTCATAGAGACACTTTCATTTTCATGTACATTGTAGCACTAATCATACCATCCAAGACATGGAAGTAACTAAGGTCTCCATCAATAGAGGAACAGATAAAGAAAATGTGATCATAACTCTACATGCGAAATTTTCAGCCTTAAAGAAACAAATTCTGTCATTCGTGACAACACAGCTGGCACTAGAGAATATTATAGAATATAAACCAGCGACATAAAGACAAATACCATATTTCTTGCTTACACATAGAAACTAAAATAATTGTAATCAAAAAAGAAGAATAAAATAGTGATTACCAGAGACTGGAGTCTTAGGCTATGGGAAGATGGTAGTCAAAGACTATGAAGCCTCAAATAAACAGGAAGAATAAGTTTGTTTTTACTTTATGAGACATATTTCACAGCATGGAAAAAATAGTAAATAAAAATGCATGATACACTTAAAAGACTTTAAAAGAATAAATTTTAAATTTTACAATAAAATGCACATATTTAAAGGAATTTATATGCTAATTAGCAAGACCTAATTAAGCCACAATGTATTCATTATCTTTTTTGTAATTTTGTTATCTTTTTTTTCTTTTTTCTTTTTTTTAAACTTTTATTTAATGAATATAAATTTCCAAAGTACAACTTATGGATTACAATGGCTTCCCCCCCATACCGTCCTTCCCACCCACAACCCTCCCCTTTCCCACTCCCTCTCCCCTTCCATTCACATCAAGATTCATTTTCGATTATCTTAATATACAGAAGATCAGCTTAGTATACATTAAGTATGGATTTCAACAGTTTGCTCCCACACAGAAACATAAAGTGAAAAATAATAGATGATTTTTTTTAAATGATGATGAAATCAGATCAGACCTATTGTCATGTTTAATCCCAGTGAGAGTCAAGTTGGGAATTGATAATTTCTTTTTTTTTTTTTTACAGAGGATCAGTTTAGTATGCATTAAGTAAGGATTTCAACAGTTTGCACCCCCATAGAAACACAAAGTGAAATATATTGTTTGAGTACTCATTATAGCATTAAATCTCAATGTACAGCACATTAAGGATAGAGATCCTACATGAGGAGTAAGTGCACAGTGACTCCTGTTGTTGACTTTACCAATTGACACTCCTGTCTATGGCATCAGTAATCTCCCTATGCTCCAGTCATGAGTTTCCAAGGCTATGGAAGCCCTCTGAGTTCTTCGACTCTTATCTTGTTTAGACAAGGTCATAGTCAAAGTGGAGTTTCTCTCCTCCCTTCAGAGAAAGGTACCTCCTTCTTTGATGACCTGTTCTTTCCACTGGGATCTCACTCGCAGAGATCTTTTGCCAGAGTGTCTTGGCTTTCCATGCCTGAAATACTCTCATGGGCTTTTCAGCCAGCTCCGAATGCCTTTAGGGCTGATTCTGAGGCCAGAGTGCTATTTAGGACATCTGCCATTCTATGAGTCTGCTGAGTATCTCACTTCCCATGTTGGATCACTCTCCCCTTTATTTATTCCATCGGTTAGTGTTAGCAGGTACTAGACTTGTTTATGTGCTCCCTTTGACTCTTAGTCCTTTCATTATGGTCAATTGTGAACTGAAATTGATCACTTGGAATAGTGAGAATGGGAGAGGGAAGAGATGTATAATTTGGGACATGCTCAGGCTGACTTGCCCCAAGTGGTGGAGTTGGAAGCATACCAGGGGATTCCAATTCAATCCCATCGAGGTGGCATGTACCAATGCCATCTCACTGTTCCAGGTGATCAATTTCAGTTCACAGTTGGTTATGGTGGAGGGACTGGGAGTCAAAGGGAGCATATAGACAAGTCTAGTACCTGCTAACGCTAACCGATGGAGTAAATTTTGTTATCTTTTTTAAGATTTATTTTCTTTAACTTTTATTTAATAAATATAAATTTCCAAAGTACAGCTTTTGGGCTACAGTGGCTTTCCCCCCCCCATAACGTCCCTCCCACCCGAAACCCTCTCCCGCTCCCTCTCCCATTCCATTCACATCAAGATTCATTTTCAATTATCTTTATATACAGAAGATCAATTTAGTATATATTAAGTAAAGATTTCAACAGTTTGCACCCACACAGAAACACAAAGTGTAAAGTACTGTTTGAGTAATAGTTATAGCATTAATTCACATAGTACAACACATTAAGGACAGAGATCCTACATGGGGAGTAAGTGCACAGTGATTCCTGTTGTTGACTTAACAAATTGACACTCTGGTTTATAGTGTCAGTAATCACCCAAGGCTCTTGTCATGAGTTGCCAAGGCTATGGAAGACTTTTGAGTTTACCAACTCCGATCGTATTTAGACAAGGTCATAGTCAAAGTGGAAGTTCTCTCCTCCCTTCAGAGAAAGGTACCTCCCTCTTTGATGGCCCATTCTTTCCACTGAGATCTCACTCACAGAGATCTTTCATTTAGGTCATTTTTTTATTCATCAGAATGTCTTGGCTTTCCATGCCTAAAATACTCTCATGGGCTCTTCAGCCAGATCTGAATGCCTTAAGGGCTGATTTTCAGGCCAGAGTGCTATTTAGGACATCCACCATTCTATGAGTCTGCTGTGTATCCCGCTTCCCATGTTGGATTGTTCTCTCCCTTTTTAATTCTATCAGTTAGTATTAGCAGACACTAGTCTTATTTATGTCATCCCTTTGACTCTTAATCCTATCATTATGATCAATTGTGAACTGAAACTGATCACTTTGACTAGTAAGATGGCATTGGTACATGCCACCTTGGTGGGATTGAATTGGAATCCCCTGGCACGTTTCGAACTCTATTGTTTGGGGCAAGTCCGATTGAGCATGTGCAGAAATGTACATCCCTTCCCTCTCTTATTCCCACTCTTATATTTAACATGGATCACTTTTCAGTTAAATTTACACACCTAAGAATAATTTTGTTTTAATTAAAGAGTTCAACCACTGGTATTAAGTAGAATAAGAAAATACTAAAAGGGATAAAATATTAAGTTGTTCCTCAACCGTCAGGACAAGGGCTGATCAAGTCACTGTTTCTCATAATGTCCGTTTCACTTCAACAGGTTTACTTTTTGCTGCTTGGTTAGTTGTCACCGATCAGGGAGATCATATGATATTTGTCCCTTTGGGATGGTGCATTTCACTCAGCATGATGTGTTCCAGATTCCTCCATCTTGTTGCAAATGACCAGATTTCATTTTTTTTACTGTTGTTTAGTGTTCTATAGAGTACATGTCCCATAATTTCTTTATCCAGTCTACTGTTGATGGGCATTTGGGTTGGTTCCAGGTCTTAGCTATTGTGAATTGAGCTGCAATAAACATTAATGTGCAGACAGCTTTTTTGTTTGCCAGTTTAATTTCCTTTGGGTAAATTCCAAGGAGTGGGATGGCTGGGTTGAATGGTAGATTTATATTCAGGTTTCTGAGGAATCTCCAGACTGACTTCCATAGTGGCTTGACCAGTTTGCATTCCCACCAACAGTGGGTTAGTGTCCCTTTTTCCCCACATCCTCGCCAGCATCTATTGTTGATAGATTCTGTATGTGAACCATTCTAACCAGGGTGAGGTGAAACCTCATTGTGGTTTTGATTTGCATTTCCCTGATGGCTAGTGATCTTGAACATTTTTTCATGTGTCTGTTGGCCATTTGGATTTCCTCTTTTGGAAAATGTCTATTGAGGTCCTTGGCCCATCTCTTAAATGGGTTTTTTGTTTTGATGTTGTGGAGTTTCTTGATTTCTTTGTAGATTCTGATTATTAACCCTTTATCTGTTGCATTCTTTGCAAATATTTTTTCACATTCTGTCGGTTGCCTCTTCACTTTCCTGTTTCTTTTGCAGTACAGAAACTTCTCAATTTGAAGCAATCCCAAATGTTAATTTTGACTTTGACTGCCTGTGCTATGGGGTCTTTTCCAAGAAGTCTTTCCCTGTGCTTATCTCGCAGGGTTTCTACAATGTTCTCTAATAATTTGATGGTATCATGTCGTATATTTAGGTCTTTAATCCCTGTTGAGTGGATTTTTGTTGTTGGTGTAGATATTTGCAATGATTTCTGGTGTTTCAATTCTGTTCCATTGGTCTATCCATCTGTTTCTGTACCAGTAGCATGCTGTTTTGATTACAACTGCCCTCTAGTATGTCCTGAAAGCTGGTATTGTGATGCCTCCGGCTTTGTTTTTGTTTTTGCTTTAACCATTCGAGGTCTCCTGTGTCTCCATATGAATATCAGCATCATTTTTTCCTAATCTTAGAAGAATGTTTTTGGTATTTCAATTGATATTGCATTGAATCTGTAAATTGCTTTTGGGAGAATGGACATTTTGATGATATTGATTCTTCCAATCCATGAGCATGGAAGATTTTTCCATTTCTTGGTATCCTCTTCCATTTCTTTCTTTAATTTTTGTAATTCTCATCGTAGAGATCTTTCACATCCTTGGTTAAGTTTATTCCAAGGTATTTGATTGTTTTTGTAGCTATTGTGAATGGGATTGATCTTAGAAGTTCATCCTCAGCCATGGCATTGCCTATGTGTACAAAGACTGTTGATTTTTGTGCATTGATTTTATACCCTGCTACTTTGCCAAAATCTTCTATGAGTTCCAATAGTCTCTTAGTAGAATTCTTTGGATCCCCTAAATAAAGAATCATATCATCTGCAGAGAGGGATTGTTTGAGTTCTTCCTTCCCAATTTGTATCCCTAATGGCTATTTCTAAAACTTCCAGAATTATATTGAATAGCAATGTTGAGAGTAGGCGTCCCTGTCTGGTACCAGATCTCAGTGGAAATGCTTCCAACTTTTCCCCTTTCAATAGGATGTTGGCCATGGGTTTTTCATAAATTGCTTTGATTGTATTGAGACGTGTTCCTTCTATACCCAATTTGCTTAGAGTTTTCATCATGAAAGGGTGTTGTATTTTATCAAATGCTTTCTCAGCATCTATTGAGATAATCATATGGTTTTTCTTCTGCAGTTTGTTAATGTGGTATATCACCTGATTGGTTTACGAACATTGAACCAGGGATAAATCCCACGTGGTCTGGGTGGATGATCTTTCTGATGTGTTGTTGCGTTCTATTAGCGAGAATTTTACTGAGGATTTTTGTGTATATGTTCATCAGGGATATTGGTCTGTAATTTTTTTCATTGCTGTATCTTTTTTATGCTTAGGGATTAAGGTGATGCTGGCTTCATAGAAAGAATTTAGGAGGATTCCCTCTTTTTTGATTGTTCTGAATAGTTTGAGAAGAACTGGAGTTAGTTCTTCTCTTTGTGTCTGGTAGAAATCAGCAGGGAATCCATCCGGTCCTGGGCTTTTCTTTGTTGGCAGAGACTTTATTACTGTTTCAATTTCTGTCTCAGTTATGGGTCTGTTTAGGTTTTCTCTGTCTTCCTGGTTCAATTTAGGTAGGTTGCATGTGTCCAGGAATCTACCCATTTCTGATAGATCTCTGTTTGCTGGCATACAACTCTTTGTAATAATTTCTGATGATTCTTTTTATTTCTGTGGAGTCTGTTGTTACATTTTTTTCATCACTAATTTTATTTTATTGGGTCTTTTCTTTTTTTAGTTGTTGGTCTAATGGTGTGTCAATTTTGTATATTTTTTCAAAAAACAGCTCTTGGTTTGGCTGATTTTTTGTAATTTTTTTTTGTATTCAATCCTGTTGATTTCTTCTCTGATTTTAATTATTTCTCTTCTACTAGTTTTTGGTCTGGTTTGCTGCAGTTTTTCTATATCCTTGAGATGCATTGAAACTTCATTTATTTGGTGCCTTTCCAATTTCTTGAGTAGGCACCTATTGCTATAAACTCTCCTCTTAAAACTGCTTTGCTGTGTCCCATAAGTTTTTTTTTTTTTGGATAAAGAAAATACACTGTGGAATACAACTCAGCCATAAGAAAGAATGAAATCCTGTGTTTTACATTAATGGGACAGAATGGATGGAACTGAAAACCATTATGTCTAGTGAAATAAACCAGTACCAAAATGACAAATATATGTTTTCTCTGATATGTAGTAGTAATATTGAATACACAAAAAATGTATAGGAACGAAATGGGTATCATGTGATCTGACTGTTGGTTTAGATCTGTATATATTAGGTAATTGTGGTCTTTTCATTATTTACTTTTTGAATATTATGTTGGTGGTCTAGTAAGCTAGTGATTTTAAAGAAGACTGAAACTATGTTTTTGCAAAAATTAAAGAGATGGAGGAAGGAAGGGATTGGGGGAGGGAAAGACAGAGGGAGGAAAGTATGGCACCTTTCTTCTTAGCATTGTATCTGTGAAATACATGAAATCTGTTCTCTTTATATTAATATAGTATTTTTTTTAAAAACCTCATGAAACTATAGGATCTCATCTAACAGAATTCCTCCTTGGTTGCCACTGTATTCCATAAGTTTTGATGTGTTGTGTTGTTATCCTCATTTACTTCCTGATAGTTTTTGATTTCTCTTATGATTTTTTCTATGACCCAATGTTCACTCAGGAGTACGTTGTTCCGTCTCCACGTGTTTGCATATGCTCTAGGGATTCCTGAGTTGCTAGCTGGCAACTTCATTCCACTGTGGTCTGAGAAGCTGCATCGTATGATTCTAATTCTTTTGAATTTGGTGAGACTTGCTTTATGGCCTAGGATGTGGTCAATCCTAGAGTAGATTCTTGTACTGCTGAGAAGATTGTAAATTCTTTAAGTGTAGGATTGAAAGTTCTGTAGATATCTGTTAGATCCATTTGGGCTATAGTGTCAATTAAATCTGCTGTCTCCTTGTTGATCTTCTGTCCAGTTGATCTGTCTATTTCTGAAAGTGGAGTATTAATGGCCCTCAGTACTATTGTATTGGAGACGAAGTCTTCCTTTAAGTCCCTTAACATATCTTTTAAATAAACCAGTGCCCTGTAATTAGGTGCATATACATTTATAAAAGTTACATCTTCCTGTTGAATTGATCCCTTAATCATTATATAGTGCCCCTCTCTGTCTCTCTTTACAGTTTTTGTGTTAAAGTTTATTTTGTCTGATATTAAGATGGCTACGCCAGTTCTTTTTCATTTCTTTTGGCGTGGAATATCTTTTTCCAACTTTTCACTTTCAGTCTGCATGCATCTTTGTTGGAAAGATGTGTTTCTTGTAAGCAGCAAATAGATGGGTTTTGTTCATTAATCCATTCAGCCAGTCTGTGTCTTTTAATTGGAGTGTTGAGGCCATTTACATTCAATGTGACTATTGATGAGTAGTAACATTGCCCTGCCATTTTCCAAAAGATATTTCTAATATATGCTTTGAACTTCGTGTGATCTTTTGCTGTGAGGTTTCCTTCCTTTACCTTCTTTCATATTGATGACCGTGTTTCTGTGTTTCTGTGTGTAAGACATCTTTAAGCTTCTTTTGCAGGACGAGTGGTGACAAATTCTTTTAATTTCTGCTTGATATGAAAGGTCTTTATTTCACCTTCATTCACAAAGGAGAGCTTAGCAGGATATAATATTCTGGTCTGGCAGTTTTTGTCTCTTAGTACCTGGGCTATATTTCGCCAATCCCTCTTAGTCTGTAGGGTTTCTGATGAGAAGTCTGCTGTGAGTCTAATTGGAGATCCTCTGAGAGTAATCTGACATTTCTCTCTTGCACTTTTAGAATCTTGTCTTTATGTTTCACTGTGGTGAGTTTAATTACAATGTGTAGTGGTAAGGATCTCTTTCATCATGCTTGTTAGGGGTCCTATGTGATTCCTGTACGTGAATGTCTCTGTCCTCCAAACCCAGGAAATTTTCTGTTAGTATCTCACTAAAAAGGCCTTCTATCCTTTCTCTCTCTCCATGCCTTCAGGAAGTCCTCGAACCCAAATGCTGGCTTTTTTTAATAGTAACCTGCAGATTCCCAACAATATTTTTTAGATTTCTAATTTTCTCTTCTTTTCTTTGGTTTGACTGTATACTTTCCTGTACTCTGTCTTCTAAATCTGATATTCTCTCTTATGCTTCACTGATTCTGTTTTTAAGGCTCTCAAATGCGTTTGTCATTTGATGTATTGAATTCTTCATTTCATTTTGATTTCTCTTCAATATCACAGTTTCATGTTCTACTAGTTTCTTCATTTCATTTTGATTCCTTCTTAAGATTTCATTTTCACAAGAGAGATGTTCTATCCTGTCCACTAAGGCTATCTGTAGTTCAAGAATTTGTTTTTGAGAACTTCTAAATGTTCTTATCAAAATTTTTTTGAAATCCATATCTTGCATTTCTTCTATCTCATCATCTTCATAATCTTGGCTTGGGGTGTCTTGTTCATTTGGGGGCATCATAATGTCTCCCTTATTCTTGTTTCCTTGGGTTCTGCATTTGTTGCTTGGCATTGTGGAGATATTCTTTCGTTTCTTCTTTTTTTTCCCTCGCTATGGGGGCCTTTCTCTTTAGATTAAGTGGACTGTCTGCTTTTGATGGAGATTTAGAGGCTTGAGATGGGTGTGACCAGAGAGCTCTGTTTGGTTCTTCAGGGTTAAGGGTGTGCCAAAGGTGATACACCCAGATTAGGCGTGGTAAATCTCTCACTCTCTCTCTCTTTTTTTTTATTCAGAAGGGAAATAATTCCACAGAGCTGAGCAGAATTGTACCGGTGTCTGAGCTCTGGCCCCTGTGGGTATAATATTCGTCTGCTGTGTCCCAACCACCACACAAAGGATCTGTTCAGTCCTCAGTGTAAGCTCAGATTCCCCTGTAATCCCCCACTGGGTTGTCAAGGTCACCGAGTTTGTGGTGTCTCTTGAGAGTACTCATGTCTCAGGCACTCCATGAGTTCTTTCACACACCCTCAGTTTTTTATTTTTTTTTCACAGTCTCAGTTCATAAGCTCCACACATTCACTCGATCTTAACCTCCTGTTATTTCTCCCCACCAGAGTAAGGTTTTTCTGCTTGGCTGAGGATGGGCACAGCCCTGAGTAGGCACAACTTTTACTTATGTCCAAAATGGCGCCTGCTCTTTACTTGTTCACCTTTGTAAGGTGAGTGGAGAGAGAGAATCATGTCTATACCAGTCCCTTTTAATTATTTATTTATTTTTCTCTCTCTAGTTAGCCTGGTGAACTTTCCCCCACGGGACTTCAAGCCTCGTTCCCTCTAGGCCCTTCCAGTTGCTTCCCCACCAGTGTCTCCAGCTACTGCGGTTTCACCTCAACTCCCTTTCCAGCACTGGTGCTTAGACTTGGTGGCTGGGGTCCTGAGCCATGGGTGCCTGTGCCCTCCACGTAGGTCCACTGTGTCCCACTAGTTCCGGAAGAGTTTCCTCTGCAGTTTTTTCCCTAACTCTTCCCTGAAACTACAGTATTTATTATTTGAATGTCAGAGTTAGAGAGAGAGAGGAGAGGCAAAGAGAGACGTCTTCCATCCAGTGGTTCATTCCCCAGTTGGCCACAATAGGCGGAGCTGCACCGATCCGAAGCCAGGAGCCATTAGCTTCTTCTGGGTCTCCCACGTGGGTGCAGGGGCCCAAGGACTTGGGCCATCTTCTGCTTTCCCGGGCCATAGCAGAGAGATGGATTGGAAGAGGAACAACCGGGACTAGAACCGGCACCCATATGGGATGCTAGTGCTTCAGGCCAGGGCATTAACCCTCTGCGCAGCAGCGCCAGCCCCTGTATTCATTATCTTAACATCACTTTGTACCCCATAAATAAATACACATGTATACAACTATAATTAGTCAGCTACAGTTTGTGGCATATATATATATATATATATATATATATATGCTGGAATACTACTCAGCCATGAAAAAGACTGAAAGGTTGTCTTTCACAACAAAATGGATGCAATTGAAGATCTTTATGTTTAGTGAAAAAAGACCAGTCCCCAAAAGAAAAAATGCTGCATGATTTCTGGTAACTAATATACAGAGTACAAAAAATGTATTATGAGTAAAATTGACATATTGCTTATAGCCCTCATCTATACTTCTTTTTAAAAGATAGATTTATTTATCTATTTATGTATGTATTTATTTATTGACAGGCAGAGTGGACAGTGAGAGTGAGAGACAGAGAGAAAGGTCTTCCTTTTCCGTTGGTTCACCCCCCTATGGCCAATGCAGCTGGCACACTGTGGCTGGCACACCGCGCTGATCTGAAGCCAGGAGCCAGGTGCTTCTCCTGGTCTCCCATGCAGGTGCAGGGCCCAATAACTTGGGCCATCCTCCACTGCACTCCCGGGCCACAGCAGATAGTTGGACTGGAAGAGGAGCAACCAGGACAGAACCTAGCGCCCTGACCGGGACTAGAACCCAGTGTGCCAGCACCATAGGTGGAGGATTAGGCTATTGAGCCACGGCGCCTGCCTTATTTATTTGTTTGAAACCCAGTGTTACAGAGATGTAGAGGCAGAGGCAGAAAGAGAGAGAGAGGTCTTCCATCCACTGGTTCACCGCCTAAAGGGATGCAGTGGCCAGAGGTGCACCAACCCGAAGCCAGGAGCCAGGAGCTTCTTCCGGGTCTCCCACACAGCGGCAGGGGCCCAAGGATTTTGGCCATCTTCTACTGCTTTCCCAGGCCATAGCCGAGAGCTGGATTGGAAGCGGTGTAGCCGGGTCTTGAACTGACGCCCATATGGGATGCCGGCAGTGCAGGCGTCAACTCTCCCTTCTATGCCACAGCGTCGGCCCTTTGTCTATACTCTTGAAGAACTGTGGTTTTGCTACTTTCTACTTGTTGAATTTTTTAAGTGGACATCTAAGCTTGTGTTTATAAAGTAAATTGTAATTATGTCATTGTAAAAATTAAGAGAAAGATAAGAAAGGAAGGAGGATTAAGTTAGGGAGGGAGGGTAGGGTTAGGAGTATCCTTAGGCTCTTAAACTGTATATATAAATTTCCTCCCTTTATGTAGACGAGTTTTTTTTTTTTTTAATTTAAAACAAGGGTAAGCATTATGGTGCAGCACGTTAGGCTGCCACTTGGGATGTCTGTCTCATGTAAGAATGCTGGTTCGAGTCCTGGCTACTCGACTTCTGATATAGTTTCTGGTTAATGCTTCCTCAGGGGCAGCAGATGATGGCTCATGTAGTTGGGCCCCTGCCACCTTTGTGGGAGACCCGTATTGAATTCTGGGATCCTTGCATTGGCCTGGTCCAGTCCTAGCTGTTGCAGGCATCTGGGGTATTGGCAAACATATGGAAGATGCTCTCTCTGTCTCTTTCCCTCTCAATCCCACTCTCTCTAATTCTGCCATTCAAGTAGATAAAAATAAATAAACATTAAAAAAAGAATAAAAGCATTTAGAAAGAAACCAATACCAATATCAGTAAGCACATCTTGTCCTCAGATCTTGGTTTCTAAATAGTACAGCTGACTTACATGGACCATTTTTTTTTATTGAAATGGTTTATTCCAGGCCTTGGACAGGGAAGGTATAAGATTAGTCAAGGGCACCTACTAATGGCAGAATGCAAGGAAAAGGATCAAAAATGTATAAATACCATGAAATGGCATTTATCTAATTCAAGCCTTTGATGTTAAGTTGTAACTTGAAAACAAAATATTTTACAGCTTCAGTATCAATCCAACAGTAGTAACAAAACATAATGTGCTTTACTAGTTCACCATATGAGGTATTTTTCTCTAATGATATTTTACTGCGAATCAACTTTCATTATGTTCTTAATGCTTCCCAGAACTCCACCTTGATGATTATGTGATACTCCATTATTCTGTATAGCAATCACTTAACAGTACTTTTGATTTGAGTTCTATATTTCCCCACTATCTTTGCAATAACTGTTTATTTGAAGTTGGAATCTCAAAAACATATTATGAGTGCCTTAATTAATGTTTTGGATCGCTCTGAGTAATCATATAGTGTGTGTTACACCCCTCAATTATCCTCTGAATGGGATGATGAACCAATTGTAAAATCTGTTGATTTCTAATTGTAGAGCACAATGTGCTTGCATGTATGTGAAGATGTGTATTTATAAAGGGATAATACTGTCATTAGCTTTTGTAATACCTATTGCTGTTTTACACCACTTATTTGCCAGTTATATATCCTATACATAAACAAATTCTTTCATAATAAAATTTTGTACAACACTAGTAATTTGTAAAATTATCTCAGTATTGAGGGATTGACTTAATTAAAATTATAGTTTTAAAATTTTGTTTAGATATTAAAGAATTAAACAATGTCCTATCCTTATTTTACTACATGCTGCTTTGATATAGTCTTTGGTGATAAAAATATTGAATATTACCTTAATTATTTAAGAAATTTTCATGGAGATATAATTCACAAAGTTAATCATTTTAAAGTCTACTACTCAATGTTTTTTTGTATATACAGAGTTGTGTAACTTCATGACTATATAAACTTAGGACACTGCCATCACTCAAAATGAAATACTATATACTCACTTCATTCCCATTCCCTGGAAATTACTAATCTGTTTTCTTAGTGGATTTACTTATTGCAGACGTTTCCTATAAAATGATCCATGCTACAGATAATCTTTTGACTGGCTTCTTTTGCTTACCATCATGTTTGCAAAGTTCATCCATGCTTTATGGATTTATTTCATAGATAGGTATTTAGTAACACACTGACACTTCCTACCTTACCCTCCCTCCTGCCCATGCTCCAACCCTTCTTACTTCTCCTGCTTCTATTCCAACTGTTAATTTTTACAAGGATCTTGTTTCAGTTTACTTAATGATCATAAGGTTAACCCTGAACTAAGCAGAAAGTTAAAAATATAGTATGAAGAAAAAAAAAAAAAAAAACACTGTTCCTCAACAGAAGAGACAAGGGCTGTAAACAGTCATAGAATTTCAAAATGTCCATTTCACTCATATATTACATTTTAGGTACTTTATTAGTTAACCCAAATCATTATATCTGTCTTTTGGGGACTGGCTTATTTCACTAAATATAATGGTTTCCAGTTACATCCATTTTGTTGCAAAAGGCAGGATTTCATTCTTTTTTAATGGCTGAGTAAGATTCCATAGTGTATATGTACCACATTTTCTTAATCTATTCATCAGTTGGTGGACATTTGGGTTAATTTCATATCTTAGCTATTATGACTTGAGCTGCAATAAACATGGGGGTACACATAGCTCTGATTTCATTTGAGTAAATTCCCAGGAGTGAGATAAGGTCCCATCTGGACATGTCCCCTAGTATCTCATAAGAAAAATTTTATATCAATACAAGTTGTGGAAGGAACAAATCACATTCAAGCCATAAAAATTTGTAAATTCTATATACAAAGCCATGTCATCTGTAAATAGATTTATATTTATGCTGTGGCCTAACTATTCCCCAAATTCATGTGTTGAAATATAAAAGCCAATATATGCGCCAATCACTCATGAATGGGATTAAGGATTAAGGATGGGAAAGGGTTTAAGGGATTGTGTTCACTCTCTTTTGCTCTTTCATCAAATGTGGCCACACCTTTCATCCCCTTTTGACTTTCTGTCCTATCCACCAAGGGATGTGCACAGATAGAAGCTACTGTCTGAAAAAATAAGCCTTCAATACACATGAAAACTACTGGATTCTTGACCTTGGACTTCTCAGCCCCTCAACTGTGTGAAAATAAATTTATATTGTTTATACACTACAGTCTCGGGTATTTTGTTACAGTAGCACAAATGGACTAAAGCAATTCACTTCTTCCTTTTCAGTATGAATGGTTTTTATTTATTTTTCTTGCCTAATTGTCTTGGTTAAAATCTTCAGTACACTGTTAAATATAAGTGATAACACAAGTCATCTTTTTATCCTAATTATTTTAGTAGAAGAGTTTTGCTAAATAATCTACTGTTTAATTTATTTTGTATTATTGTTAGATTATGCAACACATTCTTCTGCATTTTTCATGTCATACTGCTAACCATGATAAGGAACTTTTTCTGAAGCTTCTAAAAATGTCTGCCTTTTATGGAAAGTGAGGAATGATCGCCTAATAAAATACACATAAACCTCCATATATGTTAATGTTTCCTGTACTTACCAGGCACAGTTGTTACTGAATGAAAAATGTGGTATATATAATTTTCTTTATTTTAATGTTAATATGATATTAATATGAAGAGAACAGATTCATTATAGTTCCTAGATACAATTAAAAGAATATAATTATATTCCCTTCTTCTTTCACTCCCCTTCTCTCCCCTTCTCCCTCCCTCCCCCCTTCCTCCCTCCCTCCTTCCTTCCTATCCTTAGTTTTTTGAAACAACATATATTTTTTTTTGACAGGCAGAGTGGACAGTGAGAGAGACAGAGAGAAAGGTCCTCCTTTTGCCGTTGGTTCACCCTCCAATGGCCGCCACGGCTGGCGCACTGCGGCCGGCGCACTGCATGCTGATCCGAAGCCAGGAGCCAGGTACTTATCCTGGTCTCCCATGGGGTGCAGGGCCCAAGTACTCGGGTCATCCTCCACTGCACTCCCTGGCCACAGCAGAGAGCTGTCCTGGAAGAGGGGCAACCTGGACAGAATCCGGTGCCCCGACCGGGACTAGAACCCGGTGTGCCAGCGCCGCAAGGTGGAGGATTATCCTAGTGAGCCGTGGTGCTGGCCGAAACAACATATTTTTAAATTTGCATTATAGTCAGGGGTTTTCTGCTCCACCAAATAAAAAATTCAAAAGGCAAAAAGTAAAAAGATCCTAAATTCAGTCGGAATATATGCAAGGGCTGTAAATAATGATCAAATGGAAAAAATGCCCATTTCACCAATTTGCAGTAATCACAGGTCATTAAAAACTATGGTAGTGTAAAATTCTTAACCATTGGTGTAACAAAGAAATTAGTTTCACTTCTATATATAGCGGCTAAGTTTGAATGAGGGAGAACAAAGTATGCACACTATAGCTATTTATTTATTTATTGTGCAAAAGAAGCTTATGTGGTGGTGCATTTCATTTCAATGCTTAATTTTTTCCTGCTAGTTCCTGAGTTTACATGAGTGTGAAAATTCAGAACTCAGTTTTAATGCAGCTGCAAACAACGCTTCTCTGTAACATACCATGACAGAGAATTGTGCAGGTCAACTATATCTATTGCAAAGAGTCAGTTCCTTTTATTCATTTCAAATTAACTGTCCTTCAGTCCCATCAATTGTCTCCTGGTTTTCAGGAACATGTTAGAGCAACTGAAGAGCTGCAGATGCTGACACTCACTTTGTCCATAATTATTTAGTGTGTGTCAATCAAGGTCTTCTTCTTCTTCAATTTTAAAAGGATGTTTTTCAATCCCTTCTTAAGACTTGGACTTCTCCCTCCCAAAACAGTGGGAAATACAAAATATTTTCATCACTACCCCTGCAGACAATGCTGCAATATGTAGTTTTTGGAATCTCTTCATGTACAGAATATTGCTGACACTTAATTGTACTGGTAGTGATAAAATTTTGTTAATTGTTTCTGGCTTCTTTTTAAAAGAACATTTCAAACATACATTTAAATAATATGTTTTAATCAAATAACAGAGGGAGAACTTAACATGAGAACAATCCTAGACTCTGCCTCTCTAAAGGGAACCATTCTTAAACATTTTAATTCCTTCTTCTCATTGTTATTTCTTTACTTCTAGCAAATACACTTAAACTGACAAATTTTGATTCATCAGTTTTACACATTATCCATTGATTCCTGGGTATAATTGATTATTGTCTCAATCATGTAAATACTACTCCAATATAGTTGCATCTCTATTTCTTAGTTAATGTATTTATTATTTTGCAAATTATATACCTCGTGCATTACCCCATCTAATATAAGCGATAATTTGCACTTTGTACTATGAGAGCATTAATAATTGTAATTCCCCTTTTGTTCTCCTGTCCCTTTCCATTTCTTCATATTTGTAGTTATATCTATTTTTTTAACTGCAAATGTGAAAAGCTTTTACATACTCTACAATAACAGAATTTTAGTTCTCCAGGCCTTGCCTACTGGCTACTCTAAATGATGAAAATGGGAGAACAGTGTCTACATTAGTATTAAATTATATATACACAAACCAAGTTGTATGGTGTGATTGCATTTCTTATTTTTCACAACTCCTTATATTTGTGGAAATTCTTTCTTTAATAACCTTTACTGAAACACTCTTCACATACCATAAAATTTATCCTTTTAAAGTATAGATTCAGAATTTCAGTATATTTAATTTGAGAACCATAACTACAATCTTGTATGGTGAGAATACATTTGATTTTGAAATGCTGTCTAGTAAAGTTTACTGAACTTGTTTCTTAGCTCTAATAGTGTTTTGATAACATTAGAAGATTTTCATCACCCTAATAAGAAATACTATACCCATTAACACTCACTCATAATCCCCTAATGCAAACCGTAGGCAACCACAAATGAAATTTCTGATTCTCTCTTGTTCTATGCTGCATGCTGCATATTTTAAATATCTGTGTTGTGGCATATTTCTATACTACGTTCTTGTCAATGGCCTAATAATATTGCACTATTTAGATATAGCACATGTTAATTATCAATCCATTACTTGATGCTTTTTTTCATTATTTCTGCATTTGACTATCATGAATAAATCTACAAATAAAAACTTGTGTGTAAGTTTTGTGCAGACACTTGTTTTCACTTCTCTTAGATATTTTACTAGTAGTAAAATTGCTAATTTTTATGGAAACTCTGTGTTTAACATTTGATGAATTGCTGGACTCCTTTCCAACAAGGATGTAACATTTTACATTCCTATCAGTAGTGCATGATAATTTGAATTTCTCCATAATTTCGTCAACAATTATCATTATCTACTTTTATTATAGTTATCCTATAAAGTAGGATCTCATGATGGTTTGGATTTCTATTTCCCTGATGACTAATAATGTTGAGCATCTTCTTAGTTACTTTTTGGTCATTTGTATCATTGGAGAAATATCTCAGCAGATCATTTATTCATTGTTACTTAGATTGTCATTTTGTTGAGTTGCAAGACTTTTATTTTTGTATTTTGTATGCATTTCCATTATCAGGTACATGATCTGCAATTATTTTCTCCCATTCCATGAGGTATCTTTTCACTCTCTGATGTTATCGGTTGCAAAAAAAGTTTTAAATTTTGATGCCCTACAACATAGTTTACCTTTTTTTTTCTTTTGCTCTTCATGCTTTTGGCATTTTATGAGATAAACTTACTTAATATAAAATAATGAAAATTTATTCCTCTGTTTCCTTTTAAGAGTTTTATACTTTTATTTTTAAAAATCAGGCCCATTATATATTTTAAGTTAATTTTTCATATAGTGTGAGGTAATGGTCTAACTTCATTACTTTGCTGAGTGGACAGTTGTTCCAGCATAATTTGCTGAAAAATATTATTCTTTCCCCCATTTATTTGTCCTTAACTATTCCATGAGTTAGTTTAGTTGATCACATTTGTAAAGATTTGTTCTGTGTGCTCAAATCTCTTTCATTAATATAGATGTTTATCCTCATGCCAACACCACATTGTCTTAATTCTTCAAGCATTATAGTGACTTTTGAAATCAACTTTGCTGTTTTTGCTTTCAAAATATTTTTGAACATTATGAGTTACTTCATTTATATGTGGATTTAATAAGCAGTTTATTAACGGCCACACAGAAACCAGCTCAAATTTTGATTGGGATCACATGGACTCTGAATCACTTTGGTTAGTATTGTCATCACAACCATATTCAGTATATTAATCCTGTAACATGGAATGTCTTTCAATTTAAGTCTCCTTCAATGTTATTTTTTGATTTTCACTATGCAAATCTTGCACTTCTGCATTAAGTTTTTATCTATTTTAAGTCTTGATGCTATTGCACATGGAATTGTTTTCTTAATTTGCCTTTGGGACTTATCATTGCTAGGGTATAGCAATATATTTGATTATGCATCTTGGTGTTGTACCTTGTAAATCTTGCTTAAATTATTTATTAGCTCTAATATTGTTTTTCCTGGCGTTCTTAGGATTTTCTGCAGAAAATATTTTGTCCTTTGTGATAACACATACTTCTTTCTTTTAAATTTAAGTAGTGCATTTTATTATTCTGATTGATTGCTCTCAGTAGAACTTCTAGGGCAAAGGACAATGGTGAATAGAGGTGTTGAGAGAGGACATCCTGATCTGTTTCTGCTGTCTGCATGAAATCACTTAGTCTTTCACTATTAAATATTTTGCTAGTATACTCTGGTTTCTCTTCAGAGTGTATAAAGGTTTCACCTTTTAAATATTATGCTAGCTGTGTTTTTTTTTTAACAGTCTCCCTTTACAAAGTTGATGAAAATTACTATTTTTGTTACTTTTATCATAAAGTCTAGAAGGATTTTGTTAAGTGACTTTTCACCATCTACTGAAGTGGTCATGTGAATGTTGTTTCTTTATTCTCTTACTACGATCTGTTAATTTGATTGGATTTTCAAACCAATCTGGAGTTCCTGTATAGCTTCCATTAGATTTAGTGTATAATACTTTTTCTATCTTGGTGGAGAGACTGTGCTAGTGTTTTACCAGAATGTTAGTTTGTAGGTTTTTTTTTTTTTTCTTCTCATGTATTTGACTTACAAATCATGGTTTTCTATAAGGATAATACTGAGTTTATGCAATGTCTTTGGAAGAGATTATGAAAGAAGCTTTTAATTAATATTACATTTTTGATAAAAATTTTTACTAGTAAAGTCATTTGTGCTTGAGAATTCATTTATGGGAGTTTTAAAATTACTAATTCAATACTTTCACTGATTATAGTTCTGTTTAGTTCTGTTTAGATTCTCTATTTCTTCTTGATTTCATATTTATACTTAATGTCTGTCCAGAAGTTTAGTCTACTTCATCTGAGTTATCTAATTTATTGGCATCTACTTGTTCATAGTATTCTCTGTAATTTTTTTTACTTCTGTAAAGTAGAACGGGATGTCCTCTCATCTTCATGATTTTGTATTTTGAGTCTTCTCTTTTTTTATGATTAGTGTAGTTAAACAGTTGTCTCTTTTATTGACCTTTTCAAAGAACCAAATTCAATTTGATTGATTTTATCTATTTTTTTCTATTCTGTATTTCTTTTGTTTCTGCTCTAATTTTTATGATTTCTTGCCAGCTACTTTTCTTGTTTCAGTTTGCCTTTCTTTATTATGAAAGGGAGAGAGACAGATTACCTCCCATCTGCTGTTTGACTCCCTAAATTTCTGCAACAGCTGAGGCCAGGACAGGGTCAAGAAAGCTATCCAAGTTTCCCTTGTAAGTGGCAGGAACACAACTCCTTGAGCCATTACTGCTGCCTCCCATGGTCTACGTTTACAGGAAGCTGGAGTCAAGAGCCTGAGCCAGGATTCAAACCAAGCATTCCAGTCTGGGATGTAGACATCTTAATTGCTAGGGTAACTGTCCAATTCCTTTTCTTATTTCTTATGTTAGAAGGTTAGCTTATTGGGGCTGGAGCTGTGGCACAGTAGGTTAACGCCCTGGCCTGCAGTGCCAGCATCCCTATGGGCGCCAGTTCAAGACCTGGTTGCTCTACTTCCAATATAGCTCTCTGCTATGGCCTGGGAAAGCAAAAGAAGATGGCCCAAGTCCTTAGGCCCCTGTACCCGTGCAGGAGACCCGGAAGAAGCTCCTGGCTCCTGTCTTCAGATGGGTGCAGCTCCAGCCATTGCGGCCAATTGGGGAGTGAACCATCGGATGGAAGACCTCTCTCTGCCTCTCCTCTCTCTGTGTAACTCTTTCAAATAAATACATAAATCTTTAAAAAAAAAGATTAGGTTATTCATTTTAGATCTTTCATCTTATTCAATAGACGTGGTTACTACTATAAATTTGCACCCTACCTTTTGACTGGACTATTTAGTCCATTCACATTAAGTATTATTATTAATATGGTTAGTTGTAGGTCTACTATTTTGTATTTTGCATTATTTAGGAATCACACCATTTTTGTCCATCTGTCTTTTTTACTTTTGTCTTTTGTAGTAACAAAAACTTCTAGCATAACATTATTTTTTTTTATTTTTTAAAGGTTTATTTATTTGAAAGTCAGAGTTACACAGAGAGAGAAGGAGAGGCAGAGAGAGAGATCGTCCATCAAGTGGTTCACTCCCCCATTGGCCGCAAATGCTGAAGCTGCGCCAATCCGAAGCCAGGAGCCAGAAGCCTCCTCCGGGTTTCCATGCAGGTGCAGGGGCCCAATGGGCCATCTTCTACTGTTTTCCCAGGCCATAGCAGAGAGCTGGATTGGAAGTGGAGCAACGGGAACACTAGCGGTTTTATGGGATGCTGGCACGACAGGCAGCAGCTCTACGTGCTAAGCCACAGCACCAGCCCTGTAACATTAAAATAAATTTAATATCATATGGTTTTTGAATTATTATTCTCATAGCTTGCTGCTCATAATATACATGTTAACTGACCTATCTACTTCAGGTATATACTACTTAATTATAGTAAAGAATATTTACTTTTTCATTGCTTCAATTCTTCTTTATGTTCTAGTTTTACTTACATATAATCATATATTATATATCTCATCAATACATTGTTATGATTATTACTTTACATAATCTTACAAATTTAAAGAAACTGTGAAAGCAAATGATAATATGCATAAATAGAATTTTTAGATATTTATTTGAAATGCAGAATGAGAGAGAGACAGAAACAGATACAGTGACAGAGAGACCGAGATCTTCCTGCACTGATTATCTTCCCAAATTCTGGCAACATCTGGGGGCTAGACTAGGTCATACCCAGCAGCATGGACCTCCACTCAGGTCTTTCACATGGGTGGCAGGGACTTAAATACTTGAACCATCATCTGCCATCTTCAAAGATGCATTCGCAGGAAGCTGGAATGGAAACAGGACAGCTGGTTCTTGATCCTGGGTTCTCTGATATGAAATGCGGGTTTCCCAAGGGCTTGAACTGCTATACCACACTGTCTATCCCATATGTAGAATTGTTAACGTTAGCTCTCTAATTCATCATTTCTGATTTTCTTCATTTCTTTCTGTGGATTTGTTAACATCTGGTGTCACTTCCTTACTGCAATATTGCTTTTCTCACATCTGTTATCTTTGTACTGTTATTGTCAAGCAGATTACATTTATATGTGAAAACACAATACAGCTATTTACAATTGTTTCGTTCAATTACTTTTTAAAATAAGAGAAGAAAAGGGAATAAACATGCAACTACAGTGTTTTATATGTTTCCCTATGTAGTTAATATTAGTGCTACTCATTATTTCTTCTTTTGGCTCAAGATACTGTTAATGTACTTTCTTTTTGGTCTGAAAGATTCACTTTAGTATTTCTTGTAGGGCATATTTGCTAGTGAATATTTCCAACATATTTTGTTCACCTTAGAATACTTTATTTTATTATTCATTTTTGAAAAAAAAACATGATCTTGAGATATAGTACGGTCTTTCTTCAACACTTTAAATATCACAAACTTTTGCTTTGTGGATCCCATTATTTCTAATGAGAGTTCTGCTGTGAACAGTATTTGAGTTACCTGGTACATGATGAATAATCTTTTCTTCATTTTGTCAAAACTTTCCATTTGTTTCAACATTTTGATTTTTATGTGAAGTGTATGTCTCTTTCTGTTTATTATCCTTGGAGTTTTGCACTGCTTGGATAGATAGATTAATATTTTCAATCAAATTTAGCAAGCTTGCATCCATTATTTCTTCAAATATCTTCTCCATTTCTTTGTCATTGTTACTTCTCCTTTTATTATTCCTATTATGCATATGTGTTCAAAATTTCTGAGACCACCTTTGTTCTTTCTTTATCTCTAATCTTTTGATTATATAATCCTTTACAAACTGTCTTCAAGTTCCTTGATTATTCTGCTAGCTAAATGTCACACACTCTAAGTTTTCTTACCAAGATTTAGTGATTTTCCTTGACTAAATATTTCTGAACTTACAATATACATACACTCAGGACAAAAATGGTCACCACAGATATAAATATGTATAAAATTTTATTCATATATGTTAAGTAAAAGTAAACATTTATTTAGGTCAAGCACGTTTCAGAATGGGTCACCCAACAAACTCAGCTGAATGCTGCATGTAAGAGATGTACCCAAACCAAAAAATCTAGAAGGTTTGAGAATTAAATAGATACCAGGAAAAAAAAAAACACAAAGAAAGCAGGAGTGGACATTTTAATACCATAAAAAGAGGAAAGAGGGTATATTATTATCTAAGGTGTATAAGTCAGCAAAGACAACAACTATAAATATCTATATACCAAACAATATGACATCCACAAATCAACACGCAAGTCAGGAATCTTTATTCACTAACAGTGATTTTGTGGAAATTTAAGGAGCAATCCCATTCACAATAGCTACAAAAATTAAATAGCTCAGATTCTACTTAACCAAGCATGTGAAAGACATCTATAATTTTCTTCATTTAAATGCTTCTTTTGGGAGAGGGGTATATATTACACCATGCTCCTGCACATGTCATCCCTACCTCAATTTTCTAATATCTCTTTTATTTAGGCTTTAAATTCACTGAGGTAGCCATAGACATGGTCTCCCTACAACTCCAGATAGCTTATATCTCCCTTAATATGTTAATTTACAAGAGCAAAGGAGGTTTAGATTACAGATAGAAATAAAGTTACTAATCTGCTGACTATGAAATTGAGAAATTATCTTAGATTATCTGTTTGAACCCAGGGTAATCAAATGGTTCTTCAAAGTGGAATTGGAGTGTATAGGGGAAGAGTCAGTGTCAGAGTGATGCAATCAACCAGTCACTGCTGGCTTTGAAGATGGAAGAACGGATTATGAGCTGGTAAATAAAAGACAATTTTTTTCTTCTGTGGAGCCGCCAAAAAGAAGTACAGCCCAACTGACACCTTGGTTTCAGCCAAATGATACTCACTTTAGAATTCTGAGTTAGAGAACTGTAAGATAGTAAATTAGTGTCGCTTTAAGCTATTGGATTTGTGGCAATCTGTTAGAGCAGCAGTAGAAAGCTAATGCACTCACTAAGATATCATTCAATCTGTAAAACTTCCTATCCCCCTTTGCATTTCAGAGCTGTCTGTCTAATAGTTGTCAGCTTTACTTGATGTACCTTTGTTCTGCTACACATTTACCCAGTTAACACCAGAAGAAAAGAAGTAGGATTAGAATAATTTTTGATACCTCATGTTCCATTAATTATACATAAATCAGTTTGAATTTTCAATTATGAAACTATCTCACAGACTTTACACTGTTCACACTTACAAAATGGCTTCATAGAAGGCAAAGAATATGGTACAGCATCATCATCAGAAGGCTATGCATTGAACATGTCCAGAAATCTCAAATGCAGGCTTCTTTTCATCTGTTGCTATTTCATGCAAAGATGGACATTGTCTCCAGATCTCGAAGCATTACCAGTGTGCATGGTTAGGAGCACCATTTATCTTTAACTAATACATGTCCTAACATGACCAAGAAGCAACAATTTATGATAAAAGTAAAATCAGTTTAGATTAGATGAAATTAATTCATGCTATGCACATTTTTCTCATCTTGTTTCATTGCGCTCCAGTCAAGAATCATCCTAAGAAAGAGGAAGTTATCTCTTGTGTTCTTATATGTATCAATGTTTTCATACGCCCTAGATATCATTTAATAGTTTGTCTTGGTGTAGATTTAGAGACTCAAAACTAGTTTATATCAGAAGATGAAAGGCATTTTTATCCAGTATTGTTTATGAAAACTCTGATGCCAATCTGAGTAGTGCTTCTTTGTAGTTGACCTCTTTGTTTTTTCTATCTTGTGTGCTATAGCTTAGGAGATTCTTTTTATCTTTGGTGTTCTAAACTTTCAGAAGGAGGCATTTAGGTTTAGTTGTTTTGTTTGTTTCTGTTTTATAATAATGTATTCTTCTTATTTGTTGTACTGGGTGCATAATCAGGTCTTTGATATATCATAGTTTTCATATTTATTTGAGAGGAAGAGAGAGGGAGGAAAAGAAGGATAGAGGGAGAGAGGGAGGGAGGGAGGGAGAGAGAGAAAGTATCTTCTCTGCTGTTTCACTCCCCAAATGTCTGCAATAGCCAGGATTAGGACTAGGCCAGGAATGCAATCTAGGTCTCCCATGCAAGTGGTAGGAATCCAATTACTTGAGCCATCACTGCTACCTCCCTCCCAAGGTACACATAAGCAAAAAGCTGCAGTTGGACCTGGAGCTGGGTCTCAAACTCCAACACTCCAGTATTGGATAAGGGCATGTGGACCACTGGGCTAAATACCAGCTCCATGAAGTCCCTTGTTCTTTAAGCTTGAAAACATTGTGTTATTACTCTCAAACTTTCCTTCACTCTGTTGGTAAATTGAAATTGGGCTATTTGGATTGATTGATCTTTTTGAGGTTTACTTTCCATTTAATCTGGTTGAATTTATTTGCATACAACTTTATCCTGTCCCCTTATGATAGTTTTTATTTTCATAAAGTCACTATTCCACTGTAGTTGGAAAAGTACTTTATATAATATGAATCATTTCAAATTTGTTTTTCTTGTTTTTTCGGTCTAAGTTATCATCTATCCTGTAGAACTTTTTGTCTAAATGAAGGATTGTTTATTGTATAGGCAGAACAATAGATTCTGCTGTTACTGGATGGCATGTGGAGTACACAGATACCTGTTAAGGCTACTGATTTATAGTTAACTCTCTAATTTCCTTTTTTCTAGCTATTCTATCTATTTTTCAAATATAGAGATCTATGTGCCCTACTATTATAATTGAATTGTCTATTTGTCCCTTAAATTCTTTCAACATCAGCTACTATTGGTGGTGGTGGGGGGGTTCTGTTGTCAGGTATATTTATAATTGTTCTGTGTTCTAGAGAAATTACACTTCTTATCATTAAAAAGATTCCCTTGGGGAGTGTAACAAATGATGGAATCTCTCTCTCTCTCTCTCTCTTTCTCTCTCTCTTCTCCTTCTCCTTCTCCTTCTCCTCCTCCTCCTCCCCCTCCCCCTCCCCCTCCCCCTCCCCCTCCCCCTCCCCCTCCCCCTCCCCCTCCCCCTCCCCCTCCCTCTCCCTCTCCCTCTCCCTCTCCCTCTCTTCCTCTCTCCCTGTCTTCCTCTCCCCACCCCATCTCTGGCACTCTGCCTTTACAATACAAAAAATAAAACTTTTTAAAATCGAAACAATAAAAATTTTTTAAAAATCCTTTCTTGTTTGGGGTCAGTACTGTGGTTCAACAGGTTAAGCCACCACTTCCAACATCAGCATCCCACATGGGAGTACTGATTCAAGTCCTGGTAGCTCCACTTCTGATTCAGCTAAGGAAGATGGCCCAAGTGCTTGGAACCCTGCCACCCACATGTGGGTAACCCAAATGGAGCTTTGTGCCCCTGGCTTCGTCCTTGACCAACCCTAGCCTTTGTGGCCATTTGGAGAGTGAACCAGTAGATCTATGATTTCTCTCTCTCTGTGTCTCTCCTTCTCTCTGTTTCACTCTGCCTTTCAAATGAATAACATAAATCCTTAAAAATAATTAATTTTGTGGCCGGCACCGCGGCTCACTAGGCTAATCCTCTGCCTTGCGGCGCCGGCACACCGGGTTCTAGTCCCGGTCGGGGCGCCGGATTCTGTCCCGGTTGCCCCTCTTCCAGGCCAGCTCTCTGCTGTGGCCCGGGAGTGCAGTGGAGGATGGCCCAAGTCCTTGGGCCCTGCACCCTATGGGAGACCAGGAGAAGCACCTGGCTCCTGCCTTCGGATCAGCGCGGTGCACCGGCCGCGGCAGCCATTGGAGGGTGAACCAATGGCAAAGGAAGACCTTTCTCTCTGTCTCTCTCTCTCACTGTCCACTCTGCCTGTCAAAAAAAAAATAATTAATTTTAAAATTGCTTTGTTTGTCTTCAAGAAAAGTTTCACCTTCAATTCTTTTTTATCTGATATATATGCTCTCTAGCTCTCTTTTAGAAACCGCTTGAGTGATGGTATCTCTTCCTATCTTTTCACAATAAACCAATTTATGTCTTTGACTTTAAAATATATACATAAGGGGCCGGCGCTGTGGCTTAGTGGGTTAAAGCCCTGGCCTGCAGTGCCGGCATCCCATATAGGCACTGGTTCTAGTCCCGGCTGCTCCTCTTCCAATCCAACTCTCCACTATGGCCTTGGATAGCAATAGAAGATATCCCAAGTCCTTTGGCCTCTGCACTAGCGTGGGAGACCAGGAAGAAGCTCCTGGCTCCTGGCTTCAGATTGGTGCAGCTCTAGCTGTTGTGGCCATCTGGGGAGTTAACCAGTGGATGGAAGACCTTTCTCTCTGTCTCTACATCTCTCTGTAACTCTGTCTTTCAAACAAATAAAATAAATCTTTAATATATATATATTTTCTTATATATATGTAAATATATATATATACACAATTGGGGCCTGCATTGTGGCACAATAGGTTAATCCTCCACCGTGGTGCTGGCATCCCATATATGTGCTGTTTCTAATCCTGGCTGCTTCTCTTCTGATCCAGCTCTCTGCTATGGCCTGAGAAAGAGGTGGAAAATGGCTTGGGCTCTGCATCTGTGTGGGAGACCTGGAAGAAGCTCCTGGCTCCTGGCTTCAGATCTGCACAGCTCTGGCCATTGTATTCATTTGGGGAATGAAACAGTGGATGGAAGACCTCTCTGTCTCTCCCTATCACTGTCTGTAAATCTTTCTCTCAAAGAAATAAATAAAATCTTTTAAAAAGAATAAAATATATCTACAATATAAAGCACATATTTACATCATTTTTCTTATCCATTCTACCATAATTTTGATTTTGACTCAACTGTTGAATCCATTCAAGTGCAATATAATTAATAATGTATTTATCATTTTGCTATTTTTTTCTGTATATTGTTTCAGTTGTGTCCCTCTCTTCACCTACTGTTATTTTTTCTTTTAAGATTTATTTATTTATTTGAAATGCAGAGTTAGAGAGAGGCAGAGGCTGAGAGAGAGAGAGAGAGAGAGAGAGGTGGCTGGATCGGAAGTGGAGCAGCTGGGACTTGAACCGGCACCGATATGAGATGCTGGCACTGCAAGAGGTGACTTTACCCGCTACTCCACAGTGCCAGCCACCTGCTGTTGCTTTCATTTGAGTTATAAAGATATTTTCCAGTAAATCATTTTAAATGTGTGTGTGTTTGTCTGTAATATGAAGCAAATTCAAAACATTCATGCACATTTCCATGAATTTTTTGAAGTCCACTCATGCATGCGTGTGTGTGTGTGTGTGTGTGTGTGTTCATTCTTTAGTGGTTATCCTGGATATTGCAATTAATAATTTGTCAGAAGTTCAGATCACTACAAACGGAATTTTAATAGCGTAATTAAAAAGTGCTCTTATGTAATTTCAATCTATTTATTTTAAAATTATAGTCCCCCAAATATATTTTATACGTATTTATTCATACAATTATCTTTTAAATAAAATAGCAAAAGATCAGATACACATAAATATGGATTTACACTATCTTTTGTACTTATCTATGTAGGAATTCTTTTCAGGTGTCCTTTATAGATTCATGTGGAGTCAGGTTATTGTTTATAGTCTCTTTCTTTCAGCAAAGGTTTCCCTTTAGTGATTTTTGCGTGACAGGTCTCTTAGTCTGTACTATTATAAAAAATACCTTAAACTGGTAATTTATTAACAAGAGAAATGTATTTCACACAGTTTTGGATACTGAGAACTGCGGGATTTAGGAGCTGACAACTTTGATGCTTGGGCTGCTCTTCAATTTCAGGAGGATACCTTCTTGCTGTGTTTTCACATGGTGTATATACAAACCCATACATATGTGCATCCATACAGATAGATACACAGACACACATACTCATAATTAGATTTACAGTAGATATAATTACCAGGATGTTACAAACCAAACATGCTTAAATATGAATTATACATGCAAATCTACTCTAACTAGGAATTAAGTCTAGCAACTTTAAAGGCACAGTGATGCATTTACAAGGATTGTCAAGACAAATTACAACTAAGTGGCTTATGCAAGAAAGAAATTTATTTTCTCCCAGTTCTGGTTGCCAGAAATCCATGACTGAGTTGTTAGCCAGCTTGCATTTTTGCTGAGGCCTCAAATGATCATCTTCTCCCTATGTCTTCTCGTGATCTTCCCTCTCTGTGTGTATGGACTTTTTCTTCTTTTTATAAGAACACTTGTTATCTTTGATTAGAGCCCACACAAACAACTTCATTTTAACTTTATATCCTCTTTAAAGATCCTAAAACCAAATATGTTCACATTCTAAGCTGAGGGGGTTAAGAATACAGTATATGACTTTGTGGGGGATAAAATTCAGCCTAAGAACTTGTGCTTATTTCCGCGTATGTCAGCAGTTTGAAGAAAGTTAAATTCTGAATTCTTCCTGCTAGGCTGCTATCCAACATTGGGTTATCATTGACACTTTGTGCTTTTCCTTGAGATTTGTATAATTGACTCATGAATAAATTATTTTTCCATTGAAATATCCTGTTTAACTCAAACTCATGACATTGTAAAGACCCCAATATTAGAACCATTTTGTAAATTACATTATTTCTAATAATACAATAATGCTAAGAATTTTACTACTTTAAATAACCTCTCTCCAGCTGAATTTCTCTCCAGCTTCTACACTATTCTGCTTCCTTTTCGAATTGTCTTCCCTGTAAGATGTTTTGTGTTGGATATCTCAAAAGTTTCTTCTCTGCTCATTTTTCAGCCAATTCCAATAAAACATTTTCCTCTATGTATTTGCCAAAAAATATTCTTGACAGAGTCAACAAAAACATTTGTGTTGTTGAATACATTGATGCATTTTCATAACTTATTTCATTTGACCTAATAGCACTGCTTAATCAATACAATGATTTATCCTTTCTCAAAAACCTTACTTGATTTTCATAACACTGTATGCTACATTTCCCTTTCTAATTTACTGCCCTAGACTGCTTTAGTGGTGATAATGACTAGAAAGGAGCACGACTAAGTCCCCTGTTACGTTACTAATATTCTACTTACTGATCTATGTCTTGGTCCATTCAAGTTACTGTAAAAAATATAGACTTAATAAGATATAAACAGCAGAAATTTATTTCTCACAGTTCTGGAGCCAGGGAAATTAAAAATTAAGGTGAAAAGCTATTCAGTGTCTTGTGAGGAGTGGATCACAAATGGCACTTTCTCAGTGTCCTCACCTGGAAAAAGAAAGAAACCAGCTCACTGGGAGTTCTTTTACAATGGTATTAATCCCATTCTTGAGGGTGCTGGCCTCATGATTTTATCATCTCTCAAGGACCCAGCTTTCGATACCACCACAATTGTGATTAGATTTTCAACATGCAAAGTTTGAGGGAACACAGACATTCAGATTATAGTTATCCAGGTAATAGTTACATGGATGTGTTCACCTGAAAACTTAATAAACACATACTCACTAATATGTTAGATTTTCTATAAGTTAGTTTTTAAGTAAATCCACAAAGAACAAAGCTTAGGGAAAAGCTTCAACATTTGGAGCCATCTGTATAATCCATATTTAAAATGTTGAACTTTGTGTTCTAGAAAATGTGGTATATGTAAACAATGGAATTCAGCCTTCAAAGGAAGTGGCAGTTCCATTATTTGTTGAACCTGGAGGATATTAAGCTGTGTAAAATAGGCCAGGCACAGAGAGACAAATATCATATCATTTCACTAATATATAGAATGTACAGGACTTGCATTCATAAAATAGAGAGTAGAATTATGGTTACCAGAAGATGGGAAGAGTAGAGTAGATATGGAAAGGGGAGATATTGATCAAACCATACAAAATTTCTGTTGTATATCTGTAATAAATTTAATGATATATTATACATAATGACTACTATAATAAATAACACATTCTATATTTAAAAGTTGCTAAAAGAAAATATTTAAATGGTTTTACCACAAAGAAATGCTAAGTATGTGAGGTGATATGTTTGTTAAATAGCCTTACTTAATTCACATTGTGAAAGTATACCACAGATTCCAAATCTTTAGCAAAATTGTAGACATGAAGGGCATATGAGAACATTCTGCTCAAAATTAGCAGATTATACATTCTTCTCAAGTGCATATGTAACAATCTCCAGGATAGCTCATAGATTAGGTCCAAAAGAAATTCTTAACAAATAGAAGACTAACATCATGCCATGTACCAAAAATACACAGCAAAAGTAGTAATAAGAGGGAGTTTTATTGCAATAAAATATATTAGGAAAGCAGAAGCCTTCCAAATAAACAACCTACATTTATACTTCAAAGAATCAGAAAAGCAGTAGAAATTAAGCCTAGTATTAGCAGAGGGAAGGCAATAAAAGTATATAACTGAAATAAATGAAATATAAAAAATGAGAAGAAAATCAACAAAATTAAGACAATATGGAGATTCTTCTGAGATCTGAAATTAGATCTACTGTATGACCCAGCCATCCCATTCCTGGGAATTTACCTAAATGAAATGAAATCAACATATGAAAGAGTTATCTATACCCCCATGTTTGTTACAGCTCAATTCACAATAGCTAACATTTTAATGCCCATTGCTTATAAAAAGCTCTCAACTAGCTAGGTATAGAGTGAATTTACATCAACATAATAAAAGCTGTGTGTGACAAGCCCACAGCTAACATCATACGCAATAATTAAAAGTTTAAAATGTTTCCTGTAATTTTAGGAATAAGACAAATATGAGAACTCTCACTACTTTTATCCAACATAGTATGGGATGCCTGTCATAGCAATTAGGAAAAAAAAGAAGCAAAAAGCATCCAAATCAAAAAGAAAGAAATTAAATTGTAGTGTTTACAAATGTCATGATCTCATGTGTAGAAAACATTTAAGACAAAAAACTTGGTAGTAGTAATAAACAAATTTAGTTAATTTGCAGCTTACAAAATCAAAATATAAAAATCTGTTTTGTATCTGCATAACTATGAATTACAAATAATCAAGAAAATAATTCCATTTACAAAGCATCGAAAGAAGTAAAGCTAATAACACAAGTGAAAGACTGATACACTTGGCAGGCACCGTGGATTACCAGCCTAATCCTCCGCCTGCGGTGCCGGCACCCCGGGTTATAGTCCCTGTTGGGGCGCCGGATTGTGTACTGGTTTCTCCTCTTCAAGTCCAGCTCTCTGCTGTGGCTTGGGAAGGCAGTGGAGGATGGCCCAAGTGCTTGGGCCCTGCACCCCATGGGAGACCAAGAAGAAGCACCTAGCTCCTGGCTTTGGATTGCGGCAGCGCCAGCCCTGGCGGCCATTTGGGGGGTGAACCAATGGAAGGAAGACCTTTCTCTCTGTCTCTCTTTCTCACTGTCTAACTCTGCCTGTCAAAAAAAAAAAAAAAAAAAAAAAAAAGAGAGAGAGAAAGAAAGAAAGAAAGACTCATACACTAAAAAAATGAAAAAAGACTCATACATTGAAAACTACATATTGCTTGCTGAAAGCATTTAAAAACACAAATAAAATAAAATTTTAAAAAAGACACAGGTAACAAGAAAGGCATTTCATGATCATGGACTGAAGTACTTAATATTTTTAGAATGTCTATGCTATCCAAAGATCATGGACTGAAGTACTTAATATTTTTAGAATGTCTATGCTATCCAAAGCCATCCACAGCTTTAGTGTATCCTCAATCAAAATCTTAATGGCTTTTTTTTTTTTTACAAAATAGAAAACAATCCTAAAATTCACATGGAATCTCATGGGATCACTGAATAGCCAAAGCAATCTTGAGAAAAAATAGAGGGCATTGCACTCCCTGATCTCAAAATTTACTACAAAGTAATTAGAATAGTATGGTACTGGCGTTAAAACAGATTTATAGACCAATGAAACAGAATAGAAAATACAAAATAAATTACTCATTTTCAGCCAACTGATTTTCAACAAAGGTTCCAAGAATACAGTGTGAAAAGCATAGTTTCTTTAACAAATGGTTCTGAGAAAATTATATATCCATATAAAAATGCTGAAACTAGACACTTATCTTAAACAATACAGAAAAATCAACTAGGACTATATTAAAGACTTAAACATAAGACCTGAAACTATAAAATCCCTTTAATGAAACAAAGAGAAAATTCTTCTTGACATTGTTATTGTTAATGACTCTTTGAATATGACATTAAAGAACAGACAACTAAAAGAAAAAGAATAGCTCTTTTCTGGTTACGGTGGTGCGAGGAACCATGAGCAGACATCCTGTATGAGGCACTGCAGAAGTCCTGTTCTGTAACCAGCACAGGCGCTGAAAGTTTTCGGAAACAATGGAGCTTCAGATCACCTTGAAAAGTTAGGATCCTCAAAAGAGCAAATGCTTCTTGGGCATCATCAGGCTGGAGTCTACTCCCCGCCCCAAGTTCTCCGTGTTTGTCCTGGGAGACCAGTAGCACTGTGATGAGGCCAAGGCTGTGAATATCCCCCACCTGGACATCCAGGCTCTGAAGAAGCTCCACGACAACAAGAAGCTGGTCAAAAAGCTCACTAAGTATCATGCCTGTTTACCCTCAGAGTCTCTGATCAAGCCGATCTCATAAATCCTGGGCCCAGGCCTAAGTAAGGCTGGCAAGTTCCCTTTTTGGCTGATGCCCAATGAGAATCTGGTGGCCAGACTCCAAGAGATACAGTCCACAATGAAGTTCCAGATGAAGAAGGTGCTCTGTCTGGCCATGGCAGTTGGCGACATAAGGATAGCATATGATGAGCTAGTGTACAACGTCCACCTGGCTGTCAACTGCCTGGTGTCATTGCTCAAGAAGAATTGGCAGAACGTCCAGGCCTTAAGAGCACCCTGGGAAAGCTGCAGTGCCTGTATTAAAGTACATCCTAATGAACTATGGTGTCACCAAAAAAAAAAAAAAAAAGGAAGAAGAAAGGATAAAAGACATAAAAATAAAAATATCATTAAGCATTATTATAGCATTATTGTGAATCACTATGTAACAACAGATATGATAATCAAGAAGAAATGGCCTAATTCCTAGATGCATACACCATGCCAGACTGAATCTTAAAGAATACAAAAGCTGTGGGATAGCAGTGGAGGATGGCCCAGGTCCTTGGGCCCCTGCGCCCGTGTGGGGGACCTGGAGGAAGCTCCTGGCTCCTGGCTTCAGATCAGCGCGGCTCCGGTCATTGCGGCCATCTTGGGAGTGAGTCAGCGGATGGAGGACCTCTCTCTCTGTCTCTACCTCTCTCTGTAACTCTTTCAAATAAATAAAAATAAATCTTAAAAAAAAAGAATAGAAAGGCTGAACATATTACTAATGAGTAAAAATAAAATCAAATCTGCAAGAATCAGTAATAAGTCTTCCACTGGTGGCAGACATTTGACACAGAATTTAGGCAGTCACTTGGGATGTGTGTAACCCATATCAGAATACCTTGGGGTCAACTCTAACCACTGCTCTCAACTCCAGCTTCCTGATAATGTGCACCCTGGGAGGATGTATGTGGTGCCACAAAATAGTTGGGTCCCTGCTACCTGGCATTTATTTCAAATAAATAAATAAATATTTGAAAGGTAGAGTTACAGAGAGGCAGAGAGAGAGAGAGAGAGAGAGAGAGAGAGAGAGAGAGAGAGAGGTCTTCCATTCGCTGATCCATTTCTCAAATGGCCTCAATGGCCGGAGCTGCACTGATCGAAAGCCAAGAGCCAGGAGCTTCTTCCAGGTCTCCCGTGTGGGTACAGGGCCCAAGGACTTTGGCCATCTTCTACTGCTTTCCTAGGCCATAGAAGGACTTGAACTGGTGCCCACATGGGATGCCAGCACTGCAGGCCATGGCTTTACCCGCTACCCCACAGTGCTGGCCCCCAGATTATATCTTGAAGCAAGACATTTAGGCTTCCACTCCTGTGTTTATGTATTTCCATATTGTCTCTAATACGTTTTTTTCAAAGACATTACAAGCATTGCTCAAAAGAACACTCTATCTTCTTCAGTCAGTAGACTCATGGTATTTGCATAAATAAATACACAAAGACCAAGTTGGTGAAGTTTAACTCTACCATTTTTAAATTCTATAAATCTAAGTTAATGAATCCTATTGTGATATGATCCTTACAAAGAGTCACTTAAAATTTAAGTTCCTATGTGACAAAACACAAAAATAAAGACTGCTATTTTAAAAACAAATTATGAGAGACTTCATTTGGAAGCAGATGGGGAGAAATTTTGTGTGGTGCTGAAGTAATTATATTTATTATATGTGTAAATATATCACACAAAGAAAATGCTCAACTGCAGATATGTGTATCTCACTCATATACTCACATGCCTGGTAAATATGTGTACTGTCCATAATTTATAGTAAATATGTTTCCTAGTTATTTGTGTGTTTTAATTGGAAACACATCTTTCTTTAGATTTGGGGATTTGAAAGCATCTTCAAATATTTTCTCTCTTACCTTCTTTGCCTATTGAACTTATTTTAAAAAATCCCCCATTATAATCTCATATAAAATAGGTTCACTTTTATGATGTCTAACATTTTTGAGCATGTGAAATACAATTATAATGCTTATATTTCTGTCAAATAATGACTTTTGAAATAACATTAATGTTTAATTATTGAGTTTATTTTCTTTTTGCTTAATAGTAATGTTGCCATTGCAATAGCAGAATAAATCAGTTAAAACGCTTCAAATTCCCCATACTACTTTTAAAATGTTCCCTTGAAGTGGCATTGTCCACTTTTATGCATGGTTTTTATTACATCTTAAGGACTTTTTATATAAAAATATGTCACATTTTGATAAGGATGTTGGTTTGGAATTGGTTTAAAGTATAGGAAATTTCTTTATATTTCAGTTGAAAAAATATCTTTCCCACAGTGAGGCAAACTATGTCGTCACTCTTTATTTAAAAGCACCAATTTTCTTCAAGTTGTTGATACACACTATAACAATGATGATAATCAAGAAGAGTAAGGCCTGAGCAGTAAGGTCGAATAAATATGTAACATGCCAAATAAAAGTTAATCAAACTATACTCTTGAGAGAGTCAGTATAGATGATTATAGAGTGCATACTAAAATTACCCAGGTACCCTGATATATGCTAAAGGATTACAACACCACTAGACAAAAAATCAAATATTTTTGAGTAAAGATCAATAAACATGTCGGTTCAATTGATAACCATATAACTTGGAATAATTATGGTGCTACACTGAATGAAGATACAAATTATAACCCAAGATATTATACAATGCCATTTTGTAAACTATTGTTATATCTTCCGTCTGAATGTTGAACTTCTTTATAATATATATGTGTATATATATATATACATATATACTGTGCAATTCCTTAAACAGCTATATCACTAGCCTATCTTATTTGTTTTTAAGCCATGGATTTTGTTGATAGTGGATCAAAAATAATTTGCACTAATCTAAATGATTTCCAGTGTGTATTGAAATAAATTGTGCTAGTATCTACATATAGCCACTCTCATATGCTTTCAATAGAAAGTAATCATGTGTGCTGAATAGCATAGCATTTATTGGACTTGGTAATATACATGGAAAAATGCCTTATTTTCAAAGGCACTAGTTACTCACAGCAGAATTCAATTTGCTCTACACACAGTACTTTTTCTTCATAAATGGTTAATGCTGGCGTCCACTTAATCAAAAATAACCAGAAGTATAACTAAAAAACAGTGATATGCATCAATGATCATTACTGAATTATAGGGAGGATTTATAATGAACATATGTGCTCAGCAAAGTACCAACTGTCAGAAATAATAATTTATGAGCAGTAAGTAAAATAGGAAGTTCAATATATTTATGAACATCATTATATTGGATCTATGGGTTACAGCATACAGATTCTATGTAAATTGATTACATAATAATAATGTGAGACTTCCTCCCACATTCCTTTAGAAATACATTACAAAAGATAAAAATAGAAATTTCTACTGGTACTCAAATACAGGAAGTGTATTATATGAATGCTACATATGTTAACACATGTAAGAAGATGCCTACTCAGAATGTTTTCCCCTGCTAAGAGGAATAATCCTTGGAAGCAAATGCAGGAAATCCTGACATATCCACTAGATAGCCCCAACTCGCAGGGAGCAATTGAAGAGAGAACACAGAAAACTATGTGGAATTTATCCTTCTGACAAGTCATATTCCCTCTAAGGAGACAGCTTGGTAGAAAAAAAGAGATTAAATATGTACAGCAAGCAAAAGTTAGTATATCTGAAGAATTTGGCTGTATTTGTGAATAATTACTGAAGCATAGAAAAAAGGTACCACTTCAAGAATCAACCTAAAGGTAGTCCTTCCCTTTTTATGAGACAAATAAGAAACATTTTTAAGTTCTGTTTTCAAAGAGATTACAAGGAACTTACATTTATGAAGTCATGGCAAGTAGTTGTAAGTAAAGAATAATCTGAGATCAGAAAACAGTAAGGGGAAGATAAATGAATAAGAAGAATAGAAAATGAACGACAAATTGGCATTCTGAATTTTAAAACTTCTTATTTGAAGAGGTGAAAAATATTTCATCCATAACATAATATAATTATTTCAATCTAACAACTGGTTTCATGTTTAATGGTGAGAAGAAAAAATAGGGTTCTCAAACCTGGTTGTACATAAGATCCACATAGGGAGATCTTAAAAAATATTTTTGATGCGAAGATCTCCCTGAAGTTCAATTAACTTACTGTCTCCTGAAGCACAGTCTAGTCATCAGTACTTATTTAAGTTCCACAGGCTATTTTAATGTGCAGCCAAGGTTGTAAGCCACTGCACTCCCATGTCATTTTTCAAAGTGTTCCTTTAATATGCTGATATAAATTGCGGTCTGCTGGAGAAGAATATCATATGTAGCACTTCCGCAGAAGCTATTTAATGTGAAACATCTGGTTGGACCACTGTTTTGTGAAACGTAATTTGGGAAATGCAGAACCAGAAATATTGCCATTCAAAACAAGGACACCAAAACATTTTCAGTCATTATCACTATTTAATATTCTGGAAGTTTTGACCACTATGGTTAAGTAAATGAAATGCTTCAAACACTGGAGAAAATTGAAAATATTTTCAGTTATGATAGTATAGTCTATATGAAGAATCCAAGATAATAAAATAATATAAAATTAACAGGGCCAGTGCTGTGGCTCACTTGGTTAATCCTCCGCCTGCGGCGCCGGCATCCCATGTGGGCACCGGGTTTTAGTCCTGGTTGATCCTCTTCCAGTTCAGCTCTCTGCTGTGGCCCGGGAAGGCAGTGGGGGATGGCCCAAGTGCTTGGGTCCCTTCACCCGCATGGGAGACCAGGAAGAATCACCTGGCTTCGGATCGGCGCAGTTCCAACCTTGGCAGCCTCTTGGGGGGGCGGGGGGTGAACCAATGGAAGGAAGACCTTTCTCTCTCTCACTCTCTCTCACTGTCTATAACTTTGCCTGTCAAATAAAAAAAATAACAAGAAAGCTTAATGATGTGGCAGTTAGCAAATTACCATATTCAAAAAGAAAATGAGTTTTCTTTCATGGCACATTTTCTCAACTAACACAATTGGCAATTTAGATCAGGTAATTCTTTGTTGTATGGTATTGTACTGTGATCATAAGTTTTTTTTAAGGTTTATGTTGCTTACTTTAAAGGCAGAGTTAGAGAGACAGAGAGAAGCAGAGAGAGATCTTCTATCCGCTGGTTCACTCCTCAAATAGCCACAAGGGCCAGACCAAGCCAGACGGAAGCCAGGAGCCAGGAGCTTCTTCCAGGTCTCCCACGTGGGTGTAGGGGCCCAAGCACTTGGACCATCTTCAAGCACTGCTTTCCTAGGCCATAGCAGAGTTGGGTCAGAAGAAGAGCAGCCAGGATTAGAACTGGCGCCTACATGCAAGTGGAGGCTAAGCCCGCTATGCCACAGCACCCCCCACCATGGACTTTTTGAAGATCACTTGTTCATATTAAATAAATAAAATGATGAGGTTATTATTGAGGGGCTGAAGAAAAGGGGATGTATTATAACTACAAAAATGTCTGAGAGAAGCTACTTGGGAAGAAAGGTGGCTCATTTCAAATAGAAGTTTTGGAGGTTCACAGTCCAAGATAACGAACCCCATGAATCTGATATTTGATGAGGGCAGTAGATGGTGGAACTTGTACTGATGAAGGATTCTGGACAGCCAGAAAGCCAAGAGACATGGGGAGCATGCTCTCTCCATGTCCATGTGGTCTGTTTTTCTAAAGTCACCTTGACTTTATAATGGAGACTCCATCTCAGCAACATAATCCATTATTCCCCAAAATTCTACTTTCAGACACTGCAATTGGATTAAGTCTCCATTCTTAAGCAATTAACATTTAACTTTATTCTATTAAGCACTAACATAAGTATTTGGAGATCAAGCCTGTTACGTGTAGTCTTCTGTGGGACACCAAAATGTCCTCTCTGTAGCAGGGGGAAATATCATTTCATAATTTCTATGAAAGAGCTTAGGCAATAACATGTACACATCATGATCACTGTCATCACTGTCATCATCCATACTACCAGAAATACACTTAATAAAAACTTTTCCTGACAAGTGTCACACCTTTGAACAGAAGACATTATTCCTTTTCTTGAAGGAGAAAATAGAAATTAACAGTAAACCCATAGAAATGGTTGCTGTAAGATATGCAGAAAAAACAGTTTCATATGTAGAAAGTCAAATGTGTAAAAGAATGGTATAGTGTATTTGCCTTTACATGTATGTAACGATGTCTCCAGTTTCCATTGTCATGTTCATATACTGGCCCCAGTTCTTTTCCAGTAGGAAAGTTTTTGAAGTTGTATACTCATGACTTTAGAAGTATTTAATATCTCATTGCCACAAAAGCATTCTAAAAGTTGCTTTTCATATTTTATTCTTTCATTCCTCTGTCACTCAAAACTAAATTTATTCTTCAAAAAAAAAAATGTGACCCAACAACACCACTTCTGGATAGGTACTCAAAAGAATTTAAAACAGGACCTGAGTTGTTTGCATACAATGTTTGTCATAACATAGCCAAGACGTGAAAACTAGTCAAATTCCCATCAACTGATGAATGGATAAACAAATTATTGTATATCTATATTATGGAATATTATCCATCCTTTAAAATGTAAAGAAAAATATCTGTCTAATTCTACAACGTTGATGAGCTTTAAGGACATTATGTTAAGAAGTATTGACAAGGAGTCAAATACTGTATGATTCCAAACATGTAACATATTTAAGTTGTTAAATTCATAGAAAGATAAGATAGCAAGGTGGTTGCCTGAACCTGGGGAAGGGGAAATTGGGAGATGTCCTTTAGTGAATACAGAGTTTCAGTTTTGCAATATTAAAAAAATTCTGGAAATCTGTGACTGTGATACAACAAGTGAATGTATTAGCCTTTTTCCTGTTACTATATTGAAATACCTAAGGCTGAATATTTAGTTAAACGAGGGACTTGTTATTTGGCACAGTGGTTAAGATGTTGCCTGTGATGTCTGCATCCCATATCCAAGTCCCTTGTTTTGAGTCCATACTCTGTTTCTAATTCCAGTTTCCCACTAATGCCTATACTGGAAAGCAGTAGATGATAGCCCAAATAACTGTGTCCCTGCCATCCATATGGGAGTTCTAGATTGAGTTCTGGGCTCCTGGCTTTGACCTGGCCCAGCCTTCGATGTCGCTGGCAATTGGCACTCTCTTTCTGCTCATTTCAAAAACGTTTAAAAAATGGATAAAGATTTTTAAAAATAATAAAAAAAAAACGTTTACTTAACTGAAAGCCCGAACAGCATAATGCCAGCTCTAATGTAGGCCCCTGGGCTGTTTCATCATAATGGGTGATATGATTCAGGAGTACATGTAAGAGGAAGAGATCACATGATGAGACAGGAAGCCAAAGTAGAATGAGGTCTCATTAAGAATGATGCAAGTCCCTTCTGAGGACGCATTCCCAATGATCTAATGACTTCTGACTATACTCCACTTCTTAAAAGTCTGATGAACTCTTCAACATTGCTATACCAGTTACGAAGCTTCCCACACATAAACTGTTAGGGGATATACTTAAACCATCAGCAAATCATAGCAGCAGATATATATTGAACACTAGGAAAGCATGCACTTAAAATGACATAAATGGTAAATTTCATAAGTATTTTTTTACTTTAACGTTTAAAATTTCTTCCGTTAATTCTATCCAATTGTGGAGAGTTGTACTTGCTTATAAATCAGCCCAGGCTGATTTATAGCCAAAGGGGTCACTAGAACCATGATTAAATGACCAACTTGGCACATAATTATTTGCAATTTCCTTACCAGAATGAGTTAGTTTGGCTGTCATGGGCTCTTGGTACAAATATCTATTAGTTAGACTTTTGTCAGAAATGTTTTCCTTAAAATTTATCTAGTGTATTAATAAAAGAATATATGTAAATAAAATAAATATGATTAATACACACTCTTATCAGAATAAATTAATTCATATAGGGTACACTAGTCCCACCAACAATTTGAGCTTGCCAAATATACTGGACAAAAATATATAAATGCCACAATCTAGCATAATTCATGACAGTAAACCAAAAAAGTCTTACACTGAATTCAAAATAAAAGCACAAGAGTATGTGTTACACATAAATGCTTCATTTTTTGCATGGATTTTTCACTTAAGTCTTCTTATTTTGGAAAAATAGCATTAGTTGTATTTCAAATCACTATATTCATTTCATTTTGGCATCCAGTGTTTGATTCGTATTTCACGTTGTATTTGATTTGCATCTTTGTGGAAAGAGACACATATGACCCCTTCATTGAGTCATTCTGTTTTCCCCATAAAAGTAATATCATTGCAACAAGTCTGCAAGACAATGACAAAGTGTTCAAGATGTTCTTTGCAAGCCATTTATCAAACTGAATTTCAAACATAGATATGGCCTCACTGCAACCAAATTTAATAAACGTAAATATGGATTTATGAGGCAGATCAATCAATGGCTGCTCAATTCACAAAAGAATTTTTCCCAAATTAAATAACTCCCTGGTAAATTCTAACTAGAAATAAGCTTTTGTTTATGTTCTCAGTAATATGAGTATTTCAAAAAGTTCATGGAAATGTGTACTATAGAAAAAATTGCATATGAATGTCAAAAATTTTGCAATTAAATAAACATTGGGCTTGGCATTGGGCACAGTGGGTTGTGGCATAGTAGATTAAACTGCCACTTGTAACACTGGCATTTGGTGTCAAAATGCCAGTTGTCTCCACTTCAGTTCTAGCTCCCTGCTAATGTGCCCGGGGAAAGCAGAAAGGATGATGGCCCATCTGCCACCCATATGGGAGACCAGAATGGAGTTACAGGCTCCTGGCTTTGGCCTGATCTAGAAGCTGTTGTGGCCATTTGGGGAGTAAACAGGCAGATGGGAGAACTCTTTCTTTCTCTCTCTCTCTGCCAATCTGCTTTTTAAATAAATAGATGCATAAATAAATCTTTAAAATATAAACGTCTTTTTATTTAGTTTCCACAAAATTTTTGAAGTACCCTCATGGGTTTCCTATGCTATAAATGCCATTCAGCTAAAGACCACCAGAAACATACTTGTAAAGTGAATAGCTTGAGTTTCTTAGTTATTGCAGTCTCTTTAGTCACAAAGTGTAAGGAAAACATAATAGGACATGAGCTTTGTTTGGGTGATCTTGTTAAGTGTCTAAGGAAAAAAGAGTTTTGCTTTGAATTGAGTGCTTTGAGGAAGCGGGAACAATTTTATTACTGGACATCTTCACAAATGTTATTCATAGTTTAGACAGATGAAAAATGAGGATACATCTGTAATTGGTTAAGAATTCAGTCATTTAATTTAGTTTACATCACAAAACCCTTGTGTAAAAGGTTAAAACTTTTATATATCTTATAAAAGTATGAGGGTCGAACAATTTAAGAAATGCTTTGACTAGATTTTATTTAAGAATTATATTGAGGGAGGCAAATACCAGAAACAATGACAAATTCCTAGGTTGCTGTGATAATTCATATTTTGAAAGCTTGAATTGAGAAAGTGACCATAAGGTTGTAAAGGTAGGGACACATCTGAGAATGAATTGATGACTAATTTTGTATTACTTTGGAATTAGTGGAAATTAAGGATTACGAAAATTTCAGAAGATTTATCTGAGATTATGAATATGAAAAAAGATTCATGGGCTTTAGGGGAAAGTAGATGGACAGAGGGAAGGAAACATCAAATGCATCAAATAAATAAAATGAACAAGTTATATTTGCCTAAAGAACATCCACATGAAGATACACATGAAGAAATAGAGATGTAAGACTTAAGAGAAAAGGGTCAGTCCTAGAGGGAATATTTCTACTGTTATGGCGCCATATAATATGACAGTTAATATTGCACATTAACTTGACTGGGACACAGGGTACCCAGATTTGGTCAAAAGTCATTCTGGATGTTTCTGGAAGGATGTGTTTGGATGAGATGAACAATTAATGTGGTGGGTTTTGAGTAAATCCAATAACCCTGCATAATGTGGGTGGGTTTCATCTAATCGTAAGAAGAACCAAATGTATCATAACAACCAATGTCCATCAACAAGAGAGAATTATGCCATAGATTGTCTTTAGACATCGTCTGCAGCATTAGCTCTTACTGGGTCTGTATAAGATAGCTTTCACACTGGAACTGCAGAATTAGATCTCCTGGGTCTCCAGCCTGCCAGCCTACCCTGCGGAATATGGACTTGTACACCTCCACAATTGCATGAGTCAATCAGTTATGATAAATTCTGTTGTTCCTATTGTATTCACGTTGTATTCTTGTTTCTCGATTACCCTGACTAATACATATGAGTAGGAATGTTTTGCTATCACCTAGGAATGTGTAAAATCAGAAAGTAGAGTTAAAATATGCAAGCAGTGGGTGGAGCTAGTGAAATAATGCAAACAGACTGAGAAAGACTATTAGGAAGGGGAACAACAAAAACTAGTGTCTGGGAACAGGAAAGTTTCAAGACATGGTAAGTGAACAGGTCAAGTTTCGTAAAGTGTAATAAGATAAGGACTTCAAAGTTCCCATGTGGTTCAGGTAACTAAGAAATAGATGAGGTGACACATTTCAAATTATCCAGACCTGACCTTTGTACATCGTTTATATGTATTGAAATGTCATACTGTGCCATATAAATATGTACAATTTTAAAAATCAACTAATTTTAAATAGAAGAAAGATTTAGATCACAAATAGAGTCACTCTACCTATTATGAGATTATTCTGTGGCAGAAGAGTGTTTTGTATCTTGAATTTGTAAAGGGTTTCATCATCTACACAGACCTTTCACATATTTATTTATTTGATTTAATCTTCACAACACATGGTGTGAGGAAGGTATAGTTACTACCCTTCTGCAGCTGAGACACTGAAAATGTGAACAAGCTCCCCAAAGTTTTAACTTTTAAATGTCAGAGTCAATACAAAAATCTAGGCCTGCTTATTCCTAGAATAATTTAATTTACATTGCACCATAAGGAACTTCCATCAAGCTGCATAAAGTTCTACAGAACCGAGTCACATACTGGCAAAACAACTTGAATTTCCTTGACATCAGTATCACAAGTCAGGGACTCACACAAACCTCCTTGGCTTTCAAAATCTATTATGTAACTTTCTTTGGCGTCGGCACTGTGGTACAGTGGGTTAAAGCCCTGGCCTGTAGCACAGGCATCCCATATGGTACTGGTTTGAGTCCTAGCTGCTCCACTTCCCATCCAGCTCTCTGCTGGTTTGCCTGGGAAAGCAGCTTGGGATGGCCTAAGTGCTGGGACCCCTGCACCCACCTGGGAAATCTGGAAGAATATCCTGGCTCTTGGTTTCGGATTGGCTCAGCTTCAGCCATTGCAGGCCATTTGGGGAGTGATCCAGAAGATGGAAGATCTATCTCTGTCTCTACTTCTCTCTGTAACTCTGTCTTTCAAATAAATAAAATGTTTCTTTTTAACCTTTTTACTTATATAATGGGAACAAATTTCTTGTATTTTATATGTATATGTATTTTTTAAGAGAGTGATGATACTTCCTACCCTACCCTCCCTCCCTCCTCCTCCTTTCTTTTAATTTCTACAATGATGTACTTTCAATTTACTTTATAATCAGAAGCTTAACCATCCACTAAATAAAGAACAAGTAGTAAGTGGAAAAACTACCATTCCTCAAGAGTGTAGACAAGGGCTATACATAATAATCAAATCTCAAAGTGTCAATTCACTCATATACATTACATTTTTTGTTACTTTGTGTATCAGTTACCACAAATCAAGGAAAGCATATGGTATTTGTTTTTTTGAAGACTGGTTTATTTCACTAAGCCTAATGGTCTCTGTTGGATACATTTTGTTGTGAAAGACAGGATTTCATTTTTTATGATAGAGTAGTATTCCATTGTATATATATACCACACTTTCTTTATCCAGTCATCAGCTGATGGACATCTAGGTTTATTACATGTCTTAGCTATTGTGAGTTGAGCTGCTATAAATATGGGGGTACAGAAAACTCTTTCATATGTTGATTTTATTTTCTTTGGGTAAATTCTCAGGAGTGGAATAGCTGGATCTTATGGTAGATCTATTTTCAGATTTCTGAGGAATCTCCATAAAGTCTTCCAAAATGCCTGTACTAGTTTACATTCCTACTAACAGTAGATTTGGATACCTTTTCTCCCTCATCATTGCCAGATTTTATTGCTTTTTATTTTTATGTGATAGCCATTCTAACTGGATTGAGATGAAACTTCATTTTTATTTGCATTTCCCTGATGGCTAGTGATCCTGACTGTCTTTTTATGTGTACGTTGGCCTTTTGTATTTCATCCTTTGAAAAATGCCTGTTCATATCCTTAGCCCATTTCTCAACTGAAGTGCTTGTATTCTTGTTGCTGACTTCCTTGAACCACATGTACAAACTGGATATTAATCCTTTATCTGATGCATAATTTAAAAATATTTTCTTCTATCCTGTTGCTTGCCTTTTTACTTTGTTTAGTGTTTCATTTGCTGTGCGGATGTTTCTTAGCTTGATGTAATCCCATTTGTTTTTCCCTTTATTGTCTGTGCTTCTGGGGTCTTATAAAGAAAGTCATTGCAGATGTCAATGTCTTACAGTGTTTCGCTTATGTTTTCCTCTAGTAATTTAATGGTTTCAGGTCTTGGACTTAGACATCTGATCCATTTTTAGTTGATTTTTGCAGAGGATGTAAGATAGTGGTTTTGTTTCATATTTCTACATGTAGAAATTCAATTTTTCCAACATCATTTGTTGAAGAAACTGTCCTTTTTCCACAGAATTATTTTAAAACTTTTGAGAGAAATACTCATTTTTTTTTACCACATTGTATGGTAATTAAATTCTATGTGTGAGTACCATTTTACATTCAATGATACCTTCTTTTAAAATGTTGGCATGGTTAATAATTACTTAGTTACATATGCTGGTTGTTGTCTATTTACCTTACAAATATTAGAACATTTCATGCTCCAAAAATACATATGGGGTAGGTATTACTTGGGCTAGTACTATTTTGGAAATGAGAAAACTGAGGGGCTGAGTATTAAAATAATTTTCTCAATATGATACAGCTGATAATATGGTAAAATTGGGATCCAAGTAGTCATTTGCAATATGCTGACTGCTATTGTGTTCTAACTTCAAAGGAGTGACATTAACTCTGATATTCTAGCACTTAGTGAATAAATCTGCTTATACACACCTTGCCCCACTTCCTATACCTTGCAGTTTGAGCAACAGTTCTCTGTGTTCTGCATTCGTAAGACAGGCCCTTTTTTCTCTTTCTCTCTGTCACCTATCTTATCATTTGCATGTTTTTTTCTCTTTTGCTATATGTTATTAAATATTGTATGATTTCTTCAGATTGTAGCTGAAGCCCAGATAAGTCTTCATTAGTTAGATTCTTGTGTTTTGATAAAAGATGAAAGGTACAAATATTCTGAGAATGATTGTAAGCAATCATATAATTATTATTATGTTTATATTTTTGAACTTTGAAGAACATTTACTCATTTCTGTTAAGTGAATAAGTCCGTATATATCTATTTCATCTGCTAATAAGTAGTATTGCAAGAACATTGCACTTATCCAGCTTTTGAGAGGACAATACCCTTGATCTTTGCCTCCCCTCTACTCCAAAGGAAAATTGCAATATAGTATTTTCATCAATCTTCATATAAGACCTCTAAAAGCATTAATTTGCTTAATCCAATGCACTGGTCATTAGAGCTGTAGAAAAGAATGTCCTGCACTGTACAGTTTAAGTACTTTACATAGACACAAGGTTGATAGGTTTTTGAAACCTCTAACTGCTTAAAGTACATCTTCTACTCTGTCATTAATCGATTGACGTTATTTGACTGTTTGCTCTACAATAACACAGAGGAAACTTCATTACTACATTTCAATGACACATTAGATAGAGTGAATACTAGAGAGACAGTAGATTGCCTGAATTGGAAAAGAGAAGATAAGTAGATTTATATCCTTTTTGTTTTTTTCTTGCAACTCTGCAAAAACACAAACAGAATTATAGAGCCAATCATTAAAATCCTTTTATTTTATTACATAGGCCTAGATCAAGATAATTCCCTTTTAACACAACAGTGATGATGTTGCAGTGCTTCTGAAAGCAGTTCTCTTTCTAATGTTTCATTAGCTTTTTAAACTTCTTGCTTTGATCCAGACTATTTTTTTAATTTCATTTGTAAAGCAAGTAAATGTAATAAGCACCCTTTTGGAAAATCAGCCTGGCTTAAATCATGCATTCTTTATACAATGTTAGGAGGAGAATGGTTAACATTTGTAGCCTCATGACTTGCAAATGAAAGAAAATAATAACGCTTAGCAAGACATTAGAAGAGCACATTCACCATGAATCATACTGCCCTTGAAGGTGCAGCTTAAAAAAGCAGAGAAATAGATTTGACACCACTTGGACTTGCAGCTCGGACATGCTGCATTAAACTGTTCAAAATTAATTTAATCTGAGCAAGGAGAATAATAGCCTCTCAGTTCAAGGCTTCTGATAGCAGTAATTTGCACTCGAAAGTACTTCCAAAGGGAAAGAATAAATGAAGGGCGACTCTCCAAAACTGAGTGAGCAAATGTATTCACTAAATGAAAGCCTCTTGATCACCCTATAAAAGATCATCCCCCAAAATGACACATTCTATTTCATTCTCTTGGGTAGGAATTTTCTCTTGCAACTATTCAGTTGCTCTGCTTTGGGGATAGATTCATGCCTTTTTGAACTGTTGATGACTCTGGAGGAAGTGTCTGGCTTCAGTTGCTACATTAATTCAGTGGTCCACAACCAATTTGATGAAAGATCATACAGTCATGGGCTTCTGGCCAATATTCTCTTTCATACTCTTGGGGAAGACATTTCTTGGTGAGCAGGTGGGCAAAAGAAGCAAAGTAAGTATTTGGGGTGGGAGACACTCCATGACACTTCCTTTTAATCACAGAAATGCTCTCGCCAAACCCAGGTGTCAGGGTGCTGAGCATAGTGGAGGATATGTCCCTAAGAGACAGTCCTCATACTAAAAGGTCTGACCTGTCAAATCAATCAATGGAATTACCAGAGGAGGCAGAGTAATATACGGGGTGATTTGAGAAGAACCAACAGAATCTGCTTACTCAAAATTCTTCTGTTGATTTATCACAGAGTCAAAAATTCTACCTGATTGTCATTTCTTTGGGGATAATTACTTCCGAAATCATTGATTTTTTTAAAAAACTTTTATTTAATGAATATAAATTTCCAAAGTACAGCTTATGGATTATAATGGCTTCCCCCCATAACGTCCCTCGCACCTGCAACCCTCCCCTTTCCCTCTCCCTCTCCCTTTCCATTCACATCAAGATTCATTTTCTATTCTCTTTATATACAGAAGATCAGTTTAGCATACATTAAGTAAAGATTTCAACAGTTTGCTCCCACACAGAAACATAAAGTGAAAAATACTGTTTGAGTACTAGTTATAGCATTAAATCTCAATGTACAGCACACTAAGGACAAAGATCCTACATGAGGAGTAAGTGCACAGTGACTCCTGTTGTTGACTTAACAAATTGACACTCTTGTTTATGGCCTCAGTAATCACCCTAGGCTCTTGTCATGAGCTGCCAAGGCTATGGAAGCCCCCTGAGTTCACTGACTCTGATAATTTTTAGACAAGGCCATGGTCAAAGTGGAAGTTCTTTCCTCCCATCAGAGAAAGGTATCTCTTTCTTTGATGACCTGTTCTTTCCACTGGGATCTCACTTGCAGAGATCTTTCATTTAGGTTTTTTTTTGTCCAGAGTGTCTTGGCTTTCCATGCCTGAAATACTCTCATGGGCTTTTCAGCCGGATCCACATGCCTTAAGGGCTGATTCTGAGGCCAGAGTGCTGTTTAGGACATCTACCATGTTCTCCCTGATCGGTGACAACTAACTGAGCACCAAAGGGGAAACTTGTTGAAACGATATGGACACTATGAGAAACAGTGACTTGATCAGCTCTTGTCCTGACGGTTGATGTACAATGTAATACTTTATCCATTTTAGTATTTTTTTTTGTTCTAGTACCATTGGTTGAACTCTGTAATTAACACACAATTATTCTTAGGTGTTTAAATTTTAACTGAAAATTGATCCCTGTTAGGAATCTGGAAAACATTATACTGAGTGAAATAAGCCAATCCCAAAGGGACAAATACCACTTGTTCTCCCTGATAGGTGACAACTAACTGAGCACCAAAAAGGAAACCTGTTAAAGTGAAATGAACACTATGAGAAACAGTGACTTGATCAGCCCTCACCCTGACTGTTGATGAGCAACTTGATATGTTATCCCTCTTAGTATTTTTTTTTGTTTGTTCTACTTAATACTTTTGGTTGAATACTGTAATCAATACACAATTCTTCTTAAGTGCTGAAACTTAACTGAAAAGTGATCACTGTTAAATATAAGAGTGGGAATAAGAGAGGAAAGAGATGTGCAATTCGGGACATGCTCAGGCTGACTTACCTCAAACGGTAGAGTTAGAAACATACCAGGGGATTCCAATTCAATCCCATCAAGGTGGCATGTACCAATGCCATCTCACTAGTCCCAGTGATCAATTTCTGTTCACAATTGATCATAATGATAGGACTAAGAACCAAAGGGATCACATAAACAAGACTAGTGTCTGCAAATACGAGCTGATAGAATCAAAAAGGGAGAGAATGATCCAACATGGGAAGTGAGATACACAGCAGACCCATAGAATGGCAGAAATCATTGATTTTTTTATTACATTAGAAATCACATAGAAATTAGCAGAATTCTGGGGGATTGAGGCACAACATGAACATAGAATAAATGGACTTTAAGAATACTGAGCATGTAGGTCATTGTGGCAGTAGATGGTAGAAGGAACTCCTGATAACTGCCTTGTATTCATAACTAATAAAATGGAGTAAGAGCAAACAAAAATAGTGATTCTAAATATTCAAATAATTACATGCACAGGGAAGCAAAACTAACTTCATTTTAGACTGTTTCTTTTCCTAGATGTTAATCAAGTAGTTTTCTGCAAACACTGGAGAAATTATTTTTCCCTTGATTTGAACTCTAATGGTGGTTAGAAGGTACATGCGGGGAAATACAAAGAATGAATTTATCCAAGTAGCCTGAGAATAAGTAATATTTTAGTATTCAAGATTCATTTCCAGTTCCTCAGTTGCTTTCCTTTTGCAAATTTAGATAAGGGAAAACCAAAAGGTCTTTTTAAATTCTCTGGTTACACTTAATTTCTTCTCAATAATTTATCTGCCAGTAGTTATTTATTCCATAATAATTCAAAGAATGCTGGTTATGCCAAAGGCCTTTTAAAATGTTGCTAGGATATTTTAAAAGTTTATAATAAATTAGGACTTTCAGAACATTAAACAACATACCCATTTGCTATTGATCAAGGGTGCCAATTAAAGCCCTCTTCAATTAAAAAAAAAGAATGATTAGGCCTTAAATGTAGTATTCTTATCTGGTCTTTAATAAAAATTTCTTCATATAATTATTTTGTTTTACATGAATTAGATTAATATTATCAGAGCGGCTCAATAGGCTAATCATCTGCCTTGCGGTGCTGGCACACCGGGTTCTAGTCCCGGTCGGGGTGCCGGATTCTGTCCCGGTTGCCCCTCTTCCAGACCAGCTCTCTGCTGTGGCCAGGGAGTGCAGTGGAGGATGGCCCAAGTACTTGAGCCCTGCACCTGCATGGGAGACCAGGAGAAGCACCTGGCTCCTGCCTTCGGATCAGCGCGGTGCGCCGGCCGCAGCGCTGGCCACGGCGGCCATTGGAGGGTGAACCAACGGCAAAAGGAAGACCTTTCTCTCTGTCTCTCTCTCTCTCACTATCCACTCTGCCTGTCAAAAAAAAATGTAGTATTCTTATCTGGCCTTTAATAAAAATTTCTTCATATAATTATTTTGTTTTACATGAATTAGATTAATATTATCAGATGAGTAATCTTAAAACTTTTTATTAGTTTGAAATTTTCAGATTGATGAAATTTTGTTGAATTCTTCATATTACACAAGTTATTTTCCTTCAGAAGAAACATAGACTTCTACACATGGCCATTCAATAATAGACAGGGTCATGTTTCTCAAAATATAATTGTGAACCATTTGTATCATACTTATGCCACAAAGAAGACCTCACTCCTCATGCTCCTTCCTTATGGGATTCATTCTGAAGCTTGAAGAACAGTTTTAGACCTTTTAGAAAAACTGCTTTCCAATACAAGAAACATCCTTGAAGGATAGGCTCAGAGCCTCTCCTTGAAAATTCCCACTGTAATGAAACTTATGATGTAACACACTAACCATTATTAAAGTTTACTAATGTTTGGGGCCGGTGCTGTGGCTCACTTGGTTAATCCTCCGCCTGTGGCGCTGACATCCCATATGGGCGCCGGATTCTGTCCCGGTTGCTCCTCTTCCAGTCCAGCTCTCTGCTGTGGCCCAGGAGGGCAGTGGAGGATGGCCCAAGTGTTTGGGCTCCTGCACCTGCATGGGAGACCAGGAGGAAGCACCTGACTCCTGGCTTCGGATCTGCGCAGTGCCGGGCATAGTGGCCATTTAGGGGGTGAACCAACGGAAGAAAGACCTTTCTCTCTGTCTCTCTCTCTCACTGTCTATAACTCTACCTGTCAAATTAAAAAAAAAAATCTAAAGTTTACTAATGGTAATAATTTTTCCTTATACTGTGCCAAAATATACTGTGAAACTTCTATTTTTAATTCTAGTTCTTTCCTCTTAAAGCCCACAAAATAAACATAATCCATTTTCCACATGACAATCCTCAAATCTTTGGAGACAACTACTATATCCCTTCTGTTTTCTACACTGGGCTAATTAACTTTAGTTTCCTAAACCATTTCTTCTATGTCATTTCCACATGTATTACCTTTCTTGTCACCAACTCTGGGTAGATTCTAGTTTGTCATTGTCACTCATAAAATGTGTTCTAGAGATGTGCTTTGACCAATGTAAGGAATTCTGACACTCTTCTTTCTTTTACTTCTTTAGAAAACTAGACATCAATAAAATACCCTAAACATATTCAGGTCTTTGTGACTGTGTAAATTTTTTTGTATGAATGCACATGTCACTGCAGCAGCATATTGTGCTTATAGTGAACAAAGATCCATACATTCAATTTATATTCTTATCTAAGAGAAAAAAATTAGCTTTTATTTCCTTTACATAAGATTATATTAATGGTGGTCCATCACTGAAGTATATTGACACTTAAATCAAAAATAATTTACTAACATCGATTCCATACAGCTTTACTTCATCTGTTTTATTTTTATAGTCTTTTTTATGGCTTCATTCAAGTAATCAACCAAAATATTTTAATTCAGAAGAAATATGAAAATCATAATGACAGGTCCCTAATAACCCCTTACCAAGTGGATCAAAATCAATTAATCAAAAGTCAAAAAAAAAACTTTTAAGTTACTTTTTAATCATAAATATTTTTGAAGATTTTGTCATTCTTTTGCTATTTACATTTAAGGTTACTAATTACATCTCTTTTACCATTTTTAATGGTGGTATTGATATATATGTCATATCCCAAAAAATTCACTTATTTAAAGCATATAGTTACATGCAAATTAACATATCTACAGAATAGTGATTCATCACCAAAATAAATTTTAGAATATCATCATTACCCAAAAATAAATCTCAAACCCTTTAACAGTGACTGTCCCTTCCAAAATCCCAGCAAACTATGGTAACAACTAGTGCATTTCTAATCTCTATACATTTGCTAGAATGGATTTTTTATCTCAAAAAATCACATAAAACTCATATGTGGCCTTTTGTCTCTGGTTCTTTCACTTGCCAAAATCTTTCCAAGGTTCATCAATGCTGTAGCATGTGTCAGCACATCATTCCTTTTCATAGCTGATTATTCATACTATCAGGTTGTAAGAGGACACCACATTTTATTTATCCATTTAGTTAAAGAACATGTGGGTTGTTTCCAACTTTTGGCTATTGTGAATAGGGCTGATATGAACATCCCCATAGAGGTTTTTGCTTTGACATGTGATTTCATTTTTTTTGGATATATACCTAGGAGTAGAACTGGTGCATCAAACTCAGTGCTTGACCATTTGAAAAACATATATATCATTTCCAAATGCAGGTGCATCATTTTATATTCACTTATTAGGGTTCCAATTTATCCATATGCTCAACACACGTGTTATTACCCTTTTTTACTTATTGCAATTTTAACAGACGTGAAGTGATATCAAATTGTGTTTATTTGAATTTCTCTCATGTCTGATGATATTTTTATCTATTTATATTCTTGATTCTGTCCTGTGAAGTACAAAATTGCTGTTTATTTTGATACTGTCCAATTTATCAATTTTATTTTTATTGCTTATGATTTTGGTGTCATAGTTAAAAAACACATACCTAATCTACCAATATGAAGAGTTATATTTATGCTTTCTCCTAAGATGTGTATAATTTCAGTCAGTGCTTACATGTACACCTTGATCCATTTTAAGTTAATTTTTTATGTATTATGAGTTAGGCATCCAACTTCATTGTTTTACGTGCAGATACCCAGCTGTCCCAACGTCAACTGTTTAAAGAATTATTCTTTCCCCACTGAATTTTCTTGAAATATTGGTTAATAAATATGTAGGTTTATTCCTTTACTCCATTTTATTTCATTACTCTCCATGTCCATCATTATTCCAGTAATACACTGTCATGATTACTATAGTTTTGTGGTAAGTTTTGAAATCAATAATTGTAAGAAATTCAACTTCGTTGATTTTGTTGAAGTTTATTTGGCTGTTTTGAGTTTCTTGAATTTCTATGTGAATATTCTGATAGATTTTCAATTGCTGTAGAACAAGCAACTGGGATTTTTATAAGGAATTTTTCAATATAAAAATGAATTAGGGGAGTTTTGCCATATTAACAATATTAAGTCTTCTAATCAATGAACACAGGATATCTTTTTATTTTTTATGTTTTCTTAAACAGTTTAACTATGCTTTGAAGATTTCAAGTACATAAGTCGTACTTCTTTTGTTAAATTTATTTATTTATTTTTAAAGATTAATTTATTTGAAAGTCAAATTTACAGAGAGAGGGAGGAAGGGAGGGAAAGAGAGAGAGAGAGATCCTCTATCTTCTGGTTCACGCCCCAAATGGTCTCAATGGCCAGGGCTGGGTAAGCTGAAGCCAGGAGCCAGGAACTTCATCTGAGTCTCCCACCTTGGTGTAGGGGTCTAAGGAATTGAGCCATCCTCCACTATCTTCCCAGGTGAATTAGCAGGGAGCTGGTTTGGAAGTGGAGCAGTCAGGACTCAAACCAGCACCTATATGGAATGCTGGCTGTGCAAATGGCAGCTTAACCCACTGCACCACAGGTCAGGCCCCTGTTAAATTTATTTTAATGACTTTATTCTTCATATGCTTTTGCACATTAAATTGTTCTCTGGCTTCAATTTTAGTTTATTCATTAGTGTTATAGAAACACGATTGGCTTTCTATATTTATCTGTGTCCTGAAACCTTGTTGAATTCATGTACCAGTTTTAATATTTTTGAACCTTGAGTTTACATCATTTTCAACTACAGATAATTTTAATTCTTTCTTTCCAATCTGGACTAATTTTATTTCTTCTTGTTCTTCCCTATTTACTGTAACTAGGACCTCCAATTCTATAGAATAGAAGTGATGAAAGCTATTACCCTTGTCTTTTGCCTGATCTTAAGAAGGAAGAATTCAGCCTTTCACTAGTTTTGATAATATTAGCTGTGAGTTTTTCATGGATGCACTTTAAAAGTTCAGGAACTTTCTTCTGATCCCTTATTTATCATCTTCAAGATGAAGAGATGTCAAATTTTGTCAAAAGTATTTTATGCATCTATTAAATGATGCTGTATTTTTTAAATCCTTTATTGACATGTATTGTCAGTACAATAGGATTTGTCTACCCAAAAATCACGCAGCTATTTAAGCTTTGATGACTTAATGTTAACGGCTAATTAAGGGTGGAAGCTTTCTATTTTTTAAAAAAATGTGTTTAAAAACAATGTGGGCTGGCACCGTGGCTCACTAGGCTAATCCTCCACCTAGCGGCGCCGGCACACAGGGTTCTAGTCCCGGTCGGGCTCCGGATTCTTCCCGGTCACCCCTCTTCCAGGCCAGCTCTCTGCTGTGGCCCGGGAGTGCAGTGGAGGATGGCCCAAGTACTTGAGCCCTGCACCTGCATGGGAGACCAGGAGAAGCACCTGGCTCCTGCCTTCGGATCAGCGTGGTGCGCCGGCCGCAGCGCGCTGGCCACGGCGGCCATTGGAGGGTGAACCAACGGCAAAAGGAAGACCTTTCTCTCTGTCTCTCTCTCACTATCCACTCTGCCTGTCCAAAAAAAAAAAAATGTGAAATTGCTTCTGGAAGCATATCTGTGAACACAGCTTTAAAATTTTTGTCAAGTAATCCTATCTTCTCTTTCAGCTTGGTTCTGGCATCCATTTATTTTTATTTATTTTAAAACTTATTTATTTGAAAGAGTGACAGAGAGGGAGAGAGAGAGGGAGGGAGGGAGAGAGAGAGAGAGAGTTCTTCCATTCACTGGTTCACTCACCAAATGCCCTCAACATCCAAGACAGGGCCAGGCCGAATTCAGGGTGCTAGAACCTCACTCAGGTTTTCAACAAGCATGACAGTCACAAATGTACATGGCACATTAGCAGTGAACTGAATTGTAAGTGGGGCAGCCAGGATTTAACTGGCACTCCTACATGCGATGCAATAAGTAGCATGTTATTCATTGTCCATGTATGTGTGCAATTTCTAGTTTCACTTTTGTTAATTTCCAGCTTTATTCCCTTGTATCAGAAAATACTTCAATTGCTTTGAATTTCGTGAGACTTATTTTTGTGGACAATATGTGGCATATCCTAGAGAATGTTTGAAGTACTGAGAGAAAGAAATTAAAAGGCATACAAATAGGAAAGGAGGGAGTCAAATTATCTCTGTAGATGACATGATTCTATGTGTCGGGAAATCAAAAGACTCCACCAAGAAACTGTTAGAATTGATAAATGAAGAAGAGTTTCAGGTTATAAAATCAACACTCAAAAATGTATCATTTTTATAAACCAACAATGATCTTATAAAGAACTTACAAGAGCAACCCAAAATGAGATTGATCTGCTGAAAAAAACTCTTCCGAAAAATGAAAGCCCAGGACTGATGACTTCATTGGTGAATTCTACCAAACTTTGAAGGAAGGACTGATATTAATTCCTCTCAATTTTTTCTAAATAATTGAGAAAGATGGGATCCTTTCAAGCTCATTTGAAGAGGCCAGCAGTACCTTAGTCACCTGAATCTCTAAGTGTAGCTATCCAGCAAATATTTTAACAGAAATGATTAAATTAGTTTAACAGGACTTATTACTATTGAATCAAGAGTACTGCTTTTATTTACTATTATTTTGCTAAATATCCACAAACTCTCTGTTTAATAAACTAAGAAGTTGGAAGGACCATTGTAAAGATGCCTGTAGTTTATAATTGGAAGAATTTACATTTCTCACATTTCTGGGGAAAAATGTGACTCAGAGTAGAGTTTGTATATCTTCATTCTTCTAAGTCTGTGATTTCTCCATGGGAGGTAACAAATTTCATGAGTACCCCTGAAAATTCTTCCATTCCCCTTACATATAATTCACCTGCCCTAGAAGCTTGAAGTATTGAAAAAGCACATTAGTGATCTCCTATTATTCTTTTTCACATATTGGCCCTCATTTCACACCTAACGACACTTATTCAATGGGTTCCAATAGGAAGGTATTCATTCTTCTTATAAAGGTCAGGCACTAAATAAGGTTGAATTATTATACTCCTCTCTGTCATCTGTTATTATGTCTCTAGGAAAGGGCCTCTCTTGTACTGGTTTTTATTCTTATATTTAACACAGTTATCAAAGCCCTTTTGTCCACCCTCAGCATTTTTACAGGTCTCTGCACATTTGCGCTTAACCTTTCTTGCCATATTCTTACAGAATATTTTGTATTTGTCCTTGATTATACATATCTTCTTCTATATTTGCACATGTCTCTGAAGAAAAATATGAACTTGTAAGAGGTTTCCCAGTGCAGCCACATATTTCTCTTCTGCTATTCAGAATGTGTTTTTTTTTAATTTCTCATTCTTCTTGAGCCCTTCCCTGTCTTATGTCAATAACTCTGTCTCTGATAGACAAAGTCCTTGCCTTCTCTTTGATCACACGAAAATCTGATTTCTAAACTCAGGAATACCTCTGAATATACAAAACTTCATTTCCTTTGTCTTCATTACCACTTAAAATGCTTTTTTTTTTTAGTTACTGCAAGCGTACTTCAAAAAGTTTATGAAAAAAATGGAATGAAACGATTACTTTGGCGCAAAAAATTTGAAAATCATGCATAGATTTTTCATAATACACATTTTCCATGAACTTCTTGGAAACCCTACTTAAGTGCTGATAAAGTAAACAAGCGATTTTCTCCAGAGCAATGTTGTCAAATTCTTCTTCATATATATGACCATTTTCCTCCAACTCATTCATTCGTAGGAAGAAAAACTCTCAAGTGGTAACCTGTCAGTGTATGGATACGTGAATATAATCCCTACCTCTTCATTTATATGGTTTTAAAATATATAAGGCAGATGTTCCTATTTTCAAAATGTGTGTTTATGTCAAAATATAATATTTTCCCCTATGCATTTATGTAAATGTAACCCATCCTTTGCTAAAGAAGGATCATGTGAATTTAAAGTAAAAGGACATCAGAGAATTAAAACGTTTTCCAATATGCTCTTACTACAAGCTATTAAGAAAAAATAAACTCATCACATCCACATATCTATGTCACTGAAAAAATGAAGGTCCACATCCTAAGAAGCTTAGTATTGTAAATTTCAAACTGTTTTATGTTGAAATTTAATTTGTACAAAATAACACGACCTTCTCACCATAAGGCATATAAAAGTGTAATCTAGAATTCCTATGTACATATACATATATATGATCACATAAAAGTTTTTGATTATAGAAAATGAGAAGATTCCCATTCAGTTCATCCAATATTTGGTGTCAGTGCTTCCTGCATGTGTTTTACATTCACCACAAAAAGCAGTTCTGTAACATATTATAAACTGCCTGTCCCATGTAAAGGAAGTCACTATGGTTTCTGGGTTTAAAAAATAAGTGACTTGACTTGGATGTCCTTCTATTTCCAAAATGGTATCAATTCATAATTATTATCATTATACTGAAATTGATGTTTGCAGTATGGGCAGATTGTTGAGTTTTCAGTCTGTTGAAGAACATTATGTTTTATTAGACTCATTTAAAAAATGGGAATTTTACCATCCTGCTCATTAGGACATAAAGCTAACATCTTGACTTTCAAATTTCAACCACATTACTAAAGATGTAACTTTCAGTAACAGGGAAGTAATGATATATTTTTATTTTAAGAATTATAGTTCACATGTGATGGTCAATGAAAGTGGGAAATATGAACCAATTGAAATTAATTAGTTTTTAAAAAGTTTTCTAACTTGGAGTCTGAAACCTACTCCCTCTGCCCCTTTCAAAAGTGAATTGTGCAGCAGCACTTAGTTATTTTTATTCTATGATGTAAAGCTTTTTTTAAAAGAAATAATTATGTATGGGGGCCATCACTGTGGCAAAGCAGGGAAAAACTATTTTGCTAAAATTATTTATTTATTTTTAAATATTTATCAGCGCAGCATGCCGGCCGTAGCCCCCATCTGGGGGGTGAACCAATGGAAGGAAGGCCTTTTTCTCTGTCTCTCTCTCTAACTGTCTAACTCTGCCTGTCAAAAAAAAGATTTATTTATTTTATTTGAAAGTCAGATTTACAGAGAGAGGGAGAGACACACACACAGAGATCCTCCATCCACAGTTTCACTCTCCAAATGGCTACAACAGCCAGGGCTAAGCGAGGCTGAAGCCGGGAGCCACGGACTCTAGCTGTGTCTCCAAAGTGGGTAGCAAGGACCAAGTACTTGGATCAACTTCCACTGCCTTTCTTGGCTTATTAGCAGAAAGCTGGATTGTAAGTGGAGCAACCAAGACTCGAACAAGCCCTCCAATCTGGGATGCTGTTGTCACAAACAGCACCTTAAACTACTATTCCTCAACCCAGGCCCTAATATAAAACTTTTGAAACCACATGGAGTATTAACTTTCACTGTTGACTTCTACCCACATCTTGCTTTGTAGTACACTTAATATAAAAGGATAGAGTTGTATAAATTAACTTTTTAAAGATTTATTTATTTGGGGTTGGCGCTGTGGCATAGTGGGTGAAGCCTCTATTTATTTATTTGAAAGGCAGAGTTACAGAGAAGCTGAGGCAGAGAGAGAGAGAGAGGAGAGAGAGAGAAAGAGAGAGAGAGAGAGAGAGAGAGAGAGAGAGAGAGAGAGAGAGATCTTCCATCCGTTGGTTTATTCCCCAGATGGCTGCTATGCCCGAGCTGAGCCCATCTGAAACCAGGAGCCAGGAGCTTCCTCTAGGTCTCCCACGTGGGTACAAAGGCCCAAGGACTTGGGCCATCTTCTGCTGCTTTCCTAGGCCACAGCAGAAAGTTGGATTGGAAATGGAGCAGGCAGGACTCAAACCAGCACCCATATGGGATGCCAGCACTACAGGCAGTGGCTTTACCTGCTATGACACAGGCCAGCCCCATTAATATATTTTTAACTAAACGGTAAATCTGATTTTTTTTTGGTCAGGAATAAATGAGATAGATACCATTTGGATGAAAGGAGAGCAGATGAGATGACATCTTAATAGAATGGAATGGGAAGAGGTTAGGAAGACCAAGGGTAAGAATACCAAGAGAATACTTCCAACTTAATCTGAACCACAATTTTACTTGAAGTCATTCTCATTCTAAATAGAACAGATAAATGGAACAGAAAGATTTGGTATGAGAATTTCTTTAGCTATAACCTACAGCATTAAGACCATAACCCTTGGGGTCAGCACTGTGGCACAGCGGATTAATGCCCTGGCCTGAAGCTCCAGTATCCCATATGGGCACTAGTTCTAGTCCCAGTTGCTCCTCTTCCAAGCCAGCTCTCTGCTGCAGCCTGGGAAATCAGTATAAGATGGGCCAAGTCCTTGGGTCTCTGCACCCGCGTGGGAGACGCAGAAGAAGCTCCTGGCTTCAGATTGATGCAGCTCCAGCCGTTGTGGCCATCTGGAGAGTGAACCATCAGATGGAAGACCTCTCTCTCTGTCTCTCCCTCTCTCTGTAACTCTGTCTTTCAAATAAATAAAATAAATAAAAAAAACCATAACCCAACTTTTATTCAGTGTACTATCTGGAATTTTATGGTTTTCATAATTTTATTGATCATTTTTTTAAAAAGAGTAAAATAACAATAAAATGTTTTCTTATAAATATAAAATGGTAACAGTTAAAATACTTTATGGAGTCAAGACAGAAACATGCAATGAACCATTTAGGTGACCTCAGAATTTATAATGTGACATCTTCACACTTTCATATCATCCTTTGTCACACCAGTCTTGAGCTACCATTATTATGGAACAGGGTGCTAAAATTGTTGTTGAACTTTGTAGTTGCATGATTTGGTTAGTCTATCACATATTCTACCATACTTTTTAATATGGTATTACTATCAGCTTCTTAATATGGTAGTACTATCTAAGATCATTTTTAAAAATCCTAGTCATTTTAAATCTTTTTTTTGGAAGCCTATTTACTGCCTATCCTTTGGTTTCTCTTTTGCCTTTGAGTCTTCTACACTAAACAATTTGGGGTAGGGTAGGGGATGCTGCAGTCCTGGCATTCTCATCTATCTTCTTTGGTATCTTTCCAAGAAATTTTAAACTCTATATGAATATGTTTTCTTGCAAAAATTATGGTTCATTGAGGGCAAGAAACACCTTGTTTATTTTTTCATTCCCTTTATCTAGCAATGTGCCATAAAAAACTTTATGAAATAAAAAACTTTATGTCACCTCTAATTGCCCTGACTTCCTATTTTTTAATTTCTGCTCTTCCATCTTTCCTCCATTTTCTAAAAATAAAAGTGAGAGAAGTACTGCAGGAAGTCTCCTCAGGATGCACATCTTAAGAAAACAAACTCTTTACATGCCGAATCTCAGGCCTCAAAATTCTGTTACAAAAGCAGAAAAAGAGCTGAAAAGAAAAGAAAAACACTTCAAAAAAAAAAGCCAGATGTGATATTCAAGTATAAATAATAAAATTGAATCAATATTTATCCAGATGACAAATTAATTACTCAAATGTAAACATGTTCAAAAAACAGATTGTGGGATGGTCATTTAGTCCAGCTATTAAGATACTGTTTAAGATGTCTGTTCCACAGTAGGGTACCTGACTGATTCCTGGCTCCAGCTCCTGCCACCAGCTTCCTGATAATCTAACTGCTGCAGCAGTGATAGCTCAAGTAATTGGATTCCTGCCTCCAACATGAGAAACCTGGATCCAGTTACTGCTCCCAGCTTTGGCTGTAGGCCAGCCTGTCATTGTGTACAATTGGAGAAAGAACTAGCGGATGGTAGTGTGTGCTAACTCTCCCTCTCCCTGTGTGTTGTGTGTGCATGCACATGTGTGTGTCCCTCTCAAATAGATATTTTTAAAAGCAGTTTGTCTTAGTATTTCCACAGTAAAATAGCAGAAAGAAATAAAAGGAATAAAATTCTGTCATAAAAATGTGGCTTAGATTCATTGCAGAAGGTCTAAGATGTACAATATTAAGAATAACAAAAAAGAGAGAGGGAGCTTACTGTTCTAGTTTAGGAGAAGATAGTTTAAAAAAAAGTGGATCGAGTGCCATCTCAGGGAAAAGTTTGAGAGAAAACGGCAGAGGAAACTCCACGCAAATGAGAGGGACACAGTGGACCTACGTGGAGGGTGTGGACATGCTCAAATCAAGACCCCAGCAGCTGAGAGTTTCTGCACCAGCGTTGGAGAGAGGTAAGGCCAGACTGCAGCCGTCCAAACCACTGGCGATAAAGCTGCAGGAAAAGCCAGGAGGGAATCTGGCTTGGAACCCTGTGGGGAACAGTGTACCTGCCAAACTAGAGGAGGAAAAAAAGGGGGGACACATTTCTCTCTCCCCAATCACCCTGCAATGGTGTCCTGTAACAAGCCGATACCATTTTGGGTGCCATTTTGGACATATGTACCGGCTGCACCAGCTCGTGACCCCACCCAGCAAGCAGCCAAGCAGAGACTCCTGAGTCTGGAGGGGAGAACTGACCGGGGCAGGGTGCTTAGGACTATAGGATGCTTGTGTGCCAGGACTGTGCAAACACTGAGACGGCAGGGCTTTGAAAACACTGAGGCTGCTTCTACCCTGCAGATAAGGTACTAGAGGCCATGGTGATAGTCCTCCCAACAAACTCATGGCCATTTTTTCTTGGCATAACTGTAACCTTAACTAGTTATTTTTCTTACAAAAATATTTTTAGATATATGTATATGCTGTTTAAAAGCCAAAATGACACAAGTCCCATAATTGAACAAATGGCAGTAAACCATAAGTGCCTATAGCGCTTCTGACCCCTCAGAGGCAACAACACTAAATTATTTTTAACTATTTGGCTTTACTACTGTTTTTTTCTTAATTAAAAAATACTTAGGAGGCCAGCACTGTGATGTAGTGGGCTAAGTCTTTGCTTGCAGAGCTGGCATCCCATGTGGGTGCTGGTTCATGTCCTGGCTACTCCTTTTCTATCTAGCTCTCTGATAATGGCCTGGGAAAGCAGTGGAAGATGGCTAAAATGCTTGGGTCCCTGTACCCACGTGGCAGACCCAGAAGAAGGAAGCTCCAGGTTCCTTGCTGCAGATAGGGCCAGCTCTGGACGTTATAGTCATTTGGGAAGTGAATTAGCAGGTGGAGGACCTTTCTGTCTGTCTCTCCCTTTCTCTGTCTGTAACTCTACCTCTCAAATAAGTAATTTAAAAAAAAATCTAAAAGAAAAATGCTAAGGCATTATGTGCTGCTTTCCAAACAGAAAATTTTGTATTTAGTTCTAATTTAGCAACACATACACTTCTAATACTTCATCTTCCAATTCTGAACATTTAATAATTTATTGTTAAGTCAACATTTAGTTCTTAAATTATTGTATTTATATAAATTTTGCAATTTAATTCAATAGTTCACCATGATCACATTTCTTTTTTAGCATAATTATTTTTAGAGCTAATAATTGCTTCAATATTTATTCACTTAGTTTTCTTTGTACCTATCACTAACTTATCTCTAAAGTAGCTGAAAGAACCCTATGGTCCTTCCAAATATGTTCACATACATGTGATAATTTGTAGGCCTTTTTTATATTGGAGACATTATTCTTATAAACCTCCCTTCTTTTACTCTAATCAACATTGCTTCTCTCTACTGCTACTGTGCAAGACTGATCTTGGACAGTCTAATCACCATAATCCTCAGAAATCCTTGCATTTTCCTCTATCATATAATTCAATCTCAATATACAAATATTTCATTTTCTTTGATTTCCTGCTCCTTAAACTGCTTTCTTTTTTTTAAACTTTAATTTAATGAATATAAATTTCCAAAGTATGGCTTATGGATTACAATGCCTTCCCCCCCATAACGTCCCTCCCACCCGCAACCCTCCCCTTTCCCACTCCCTCTCCCCTTCCATTCACATCAAGATTCATTTTCAATTCTCTTTATATACAGAAGATCAGTTTAGCATACATTAAGTAAAGATTTCAACAACCTTAAACTGCTTTCTGCCCCTCTCCTTCCTAACTGCTTTTTACATTGTGGTTTGTTTTGTGCTCTGAATTTTAGTGAAAAGTCTTCTTCCAAAACCTAGTGTTTGTTCAGCCATATTTAAGAGCGAGACAAGCAAAACAGAGCTGATTGGAATCTCACTGCATGAAGGTAGACTTAATGACTGGTGGATCTACCATTGAGTGATTGTGTAGGATCCTGGTAAAATACCAAGATCCTAAAGTGTTAGTTTTGGAAAGCTTTTTGATAGCTATTCAGGTTCTTCCAAAAAATATTCCAACCAGTTGCTTTGATGGGAGTGAGTTATATTCATTGACCTTCAGGGTTTTGGGAACAGGGATGAAGAATGTTTGGCCTGTGGACCATATAAAGCCTGCAAAATCATTTGGTCAGGTTCTGCAAAGGCAACTGCAAATGGGACTTGGAATTCAGTAAATCTAAAGCAGACTAATTTTTAAGTAGATAATTTTGTATAGCCACAAATTATGTTATAAAGATCCAAATGGCTCTGTCTTCTACAGTGTTTGGAGAATTCTAGGATAAAGCATCACTTTAATTTTTCCCACAAAGTAAAATTCCTATCTTTCACAATAAATGGTGTGATGGCATCCATTCCTAAGTGCTGGTGGGTGAAGATCTATTTGTGCAAGCATTTTTTATATAGACTATCAAATATTTTGGGCTTGGGCTCCATTTTATTCCTGCCTTCAGAGTTACCTGATGCCACCAATTTTTGGATTTTCTCAGGTTTCAGAGTGAAAATTGGCTTATTTCATGTGGTGTTGGCCTGTAAATCCCCACTTTTATAGGCAGTTAGAGTTGAGAAAATGGAAGCCTAAGTGAATTATCACTTCTCAATCTGATTTCTCTTTCAAAGCTATTTTAGCATCTTCTGTCTGCTTTCATCACCTCTTCCTTTTGCCCTACAAATTTTATAACATTGAAACTTCTTCACTATCATGTTAGGGAGATCTCAAGGTAGAGAGATAAAGACAAATCTGAGGGAAATCTCAGAACTCCTTTTTCAGTGAAGGGTTTCTAACATGAGTAATGAACTTAAGAGACAAGCATAATTGAGCCTCAGATAATCTTGATAAGAACAACATTTTATGACATACCTGATTCTAGTATTTTCCCTCAGTATAAAATATAAACAGAGTCTACAAAATCAGAGTTCTGACTCAAGAGATTCTGGTAATGGATGACAGACCTGAGAGAATGAAAGACATTCTATATTAAAGGAAAGGAAATAGTTACAACTCAGACAACAACTTGTGGACACATTCCATGCAAACAAATATCAAGTCATCTCCTTCAATCAGTTGAGTTAGAAATATAAATAAAATTTGCATTCTTCAATAATTTGACCAGATTTTACATTTATATTAACTAGCTTTAAAGTTCTATTTGGTGTCCCAGTGAAATATATGAAGCAAAACTAGCAACCAAATTTTAACAAGTAACCCTCAGGTAGTCCATTTAGTTGTGGAAAAAATAAAACTACTGAAATGAGATTAATTTTATAAGAAATAATATGCAGCAAAAAGAACAAATTTCACTCTTTTTTAAAAAAAGATTTTTTGTTTTTATTTATTTGAAAGACAAGACAGAGTTACAGAGAGAGGTAGAGACAGAGACAGAGTGAGATCTTCCATTTGCTGGTTTACTCCCCAGATGGCCGCAATGCCCGGAGCTGAGAAAATTCAAAGCTAAGAGCCAGGAGCTTCTTCTGGGTCTCCCACATGGGTGCAGGGGCCCAAGCCATTGGGCAATCCTCCTCTGCTTTCCCAGGCCCATTAGTAGGGTGCTAGATTGGAAGTGGAACAGATGGGACTTGAACCAGCACCTATATTGAATGCCAGCACTACAGGCTGGGGTTTTAACTGAATGTGCCACAGTGCCGGCCCCCAATTAGTGCTTTTTATGACCAACAAAGTTGAAAAATATAGAAAGATCATCAGAAAAAAGAGAAGATATAAACATTGGGTATCAGAAATTAGAAAAAGACCTTTAAATAAAGGTTTTATAGGAGAGATAAGGATTTTAAGGAAATTTTTGAAGAATTTCATGGAAGAAAATTCAAAAATTATAATAAATGGTAAATTTTCTTGAAATGTGGAAGCTATCAAAATTCATTCAGAAAGAAATATGTAGCTTGAATATTCTTATAGAATTTTCCCACAAACAAAATTCCAGGCCCTGAAGTCTTCAATGATAAATACTATCAAACACTTAAAGAAGAAATATGTCACTTCTCAGTCTTTGGACTAAGATCAAGTGCAGGAAGAAGTATTATCTTAGAAAGTTGAAAAATGGGAAATGGCTCCCAATTCATTCTGTGGGCCATATACATATACTTGATATACGAATAGCATAAATGCAAGAAAAGACAACTACAAAGCAAAATCCCTCAGGAGCACAGATGCAAAAATTTTAAACAAAATTTTGTCAAATTGAATTCTGTAGTGTATTAAAAGGATGACACAGTATGACCAAATGAGGTTTAAACCTAGTTTGGTCTAACAGCCAAAAACAATTAATGTAACACATCATATTATAAAATTATACGAGGAAAGACATATGAACATTTCAGTAGATGCAGAAAAAAAAAAAAAAAGATCGGAGGCGGGGGCAATGCTGTTGCATAGTAGGCCAAGCTTCTGCCTGCAGCACCGGCATCCCATATGGGTTCTGGTTTGTGTCCTGGCTGCTCCTCTTCCGATCCAGCTCTCTGCTGTGGCCTGGGAAAGCAGTGGAAGATGGCCCCAGTGCTTGGGCCCCTGCACCCACGTGGGAGATCCAGAAGAAGCTTCTGGCTCCTGGCTTTGGATCAGCTCAACTCCACCATTTAAGACATTTGGGGAATGAACCAGCAGATGGAAGACTCTCTGTCTCTCCCTCTCTGTCTGTAACTCTGCTTCTCAAATAAGTTAAATCTTTTTTTAAAAAAAAAAAAGATCTGGCAAAATTTAGCATTGCTTTTCATCATACAGTCTTAGAAAAGCAAAAATAGAAAATTTGCCTTCCTGGTAAAGGACACCTATGAAAAACTTTACAGTTAACATTATACCTAAGAGTATAATATGGAACACTTTAACCCAATATCAGGATCAAGACATGGATTTGCTCTTTCACCACTTGTATTCAAAGTTGCATTGAAAGTTCTAATTAGGGAGATTAGAAAAATTAATGGAAGATATCTAGTTTTGAAAGAAAAAAATAAACCTAAATTTATGCAGCCAACATTCTCATAAATGTAGATAATTGTATGAAGTTTTCAAAAGGCTGCTAAAAAGAATATGTGAGTTTGGCCAGCGTCACGGCTCACTAGGCTAATCCTCTGCCTGCGGCGCTGGCACCCCGGTTCTAGTCCCGGTCGGGGCACTGGATTCTGTCCCAGTTGCTCCTCTTCCAGTCCAGCTCTCTGCTGTGGCCCGGGAAGGCAGTGGAGGATGGCCCAAGTGCTTGGGCCCTGCACCGGCATGGGAGACCAGGAGGAAGCACCTGGCTCCTGGCTTCGGATTGGCGCAGCACACCGGCCGCAACGCACCAGCCATAGCAGCCACTTGGGGGGGGTGAACCAACGGAAAAGGAAGACCTTTCTCTCTGTCTCTCTCTCTCTCTCACTCTCTAACTCTGCCTGTCAAAAAAAATAATAATAATATGTGAGTTTGCCTAAGTGGCAAGTTATAATATCAATATACAGAAAAAAAAACTGCATTTCTATATGCTTTCAAAAAACATGAGGAAATTGACTTTCTTTAAAGCATCACTTATAGAGCATGAATTCCTTTCAAAAGCTGTACCCTTTGATCCAGTCCGTGTACTAAGTTCCTGTTCATTTGACACACAACATGATAGGTACTAGGCTATAGTGGTGAAATTAGTGATCAAGATCCTTGCCCTAATGAAATTCACATTCTGGTGTGGAAGAATACATAACAAAGTAAGTAGTGATAGTAGTTATCATTGCTGTGTTGCATTTCTACATCTGATACAGACCCAAATGAAGGAATGAAGTGATTCATTGCATGATCTTTGAGAGCAGGTAATGCAACAGCCTTTACACACAAGTGAGCATGGTTGATTGAGGAAGGGCAAGAGACCGTTGGGGCTGATGAGGGGTGATTATAGAGGAAGAAAAGTCAAATATGAGGCTTGAGTGGTAGTTAGGATCCAAATCAGGTCGAGCCTTATAGGTTGTGAAATTGAAAGTTGATTTTATTCTAAATGTAACTAGATATCATTGGCTCATTTGTGCCAAGTTGAAATATGATGTGAGTTTACTTTAAAGAAAATATCGCTCTGACTCTAACAGAACAAGAGAGGAAGGAGGGAGACTAGTTATGATGATTTGCTGTAGTACAAAATTGCGAAATTATGATGGTTTAGACTATCATGTGAAAGTTAATAGTTAGAATTAACAGATTGTCCCATTGAAAAGGAATCATAATTTATACTTAAATACAGATGCAGATAAACAGAATTCAACAACATTTAATGTAGTAGAGGGATATATCATGTCCAGAAGGGGGCAGCAAGAGGGGACTAAAGAAACTCACAAGTAATTATGCAGCAGGTGATTTCAAATTAACAGGTTTATTCAATCCCCATAACAACTCTAAATGGTAGATTACATTATTCTCATTTTCACATAGAAGATATTACATTGAAGGGTTTGGCAGATACATGATTACATGGCATAAATAGAAGACCTTGAACCTTATGGTTATAACCTTCGCTATGAAGTAAATAATGTCAAGTTATGCATAATAAGAAAATATGATTCTGTCATATAACCCAGAAGACATAGATTGCCTTAACATAAAACTATACCTCACCTGATACTCAAATAAGGGTTTACTAAGCAGTAACTCATTTTCAAACTAGATCACAGCTTGAATAGTTTTTGCTATTTTAATAACAGTATCATTAACACAACTTATCCAAAACAAAATCAGAAATACATAAGTGAATATAAATAAAGTAAATTGAAGGAGGGTGTTTGGTATGACTGACAGTTCAACTTCTTTCCCTATCGACAGAATCATGTCAGCAATAAAATATTTGCCTACATTATTCAAGTTATCCAGGTTTATCTCTCATTATACCCACATTTTAAAAAAAGATTTATTTATTTCTTTATTGGAAAGTAAGAATTACAAAGAAAGACAGAAAGAGAGAGAGAGATTGAGAGAGAGAGAGAGAGAGAGAATCTTCCATCCATTGGTTCACTCTCAAGATAGCCATGACAGCCAGGCTGAAGCCAGGATCCAGGAGCTTCTTCTAGGTTTTCCAGTGTGGGTAGCAGGGCCCAAGCACTTGGGACATCTGCTTCTTTCCCAGGCCACTAGCAGTGAGTTAGATCAAAAGTGGAGCAGCCAGGACACAAACTGGAGACCATATGTGATGCCAGCATTGCAGATGATGACTTTACCCACTGTGCCACAAAGCCAGCCCTCATACCTTCATTTTTTAATATAAAGGGTAAATGCTCCTAATAATGTTGCTTCACACTCTTGTCTAAATTTACCTTTTCCAGAGTATATTATCTGAAATATATTTATTAATACAGTATAATTGTACCCCAGAAATAGTCCACATTTGATTTTTGCTTTTTTTCTTAACATTCTTTTTTTTTTAACTTTTATTTAATGAATATAAATTTCCAAAGTACGATTTATGGATTACAATGGCTTCCCCCACATACCGTCCCTCCCACCCACTACCCTCCCCTTTCCCACTCCCTCTCCCCTTCCATTCACATCAAGATTCATTTTCGATTATCTTAATATACAGAAGATCAGCTTAGTATACATTAAGTAAGGATTTCAACAGTTTGCTCTCACACAGAAACATAAAGTGAGAAATAATAGATGATTTTTTTAAATGATGATGAAATCAGATCAGACCTATTGTCATGTTTAATCCCAGTGAGAGTCAAGTTGGGAGTTGATAATTTCTTTCTTTTTTTTTTACAGAGGATCAGTTTAGTATGCATTAAGTAAAGATTTCAACAGTTTGCACCCCCATAGAAACACAAAGTGAAATATATTGTTTGAGTACTCGTTATAAATAAAGGGGAGAGTGATCCAACATGGGAAGTGAGATACTCAGCAGACTCATAGAATGGCAGATGTCCTAAATAGCACTCTGGCCTCAGAATCAGCCCTAAAGGCATTCGGATCTGGCTGAAAAGCCCATGAGAGTATTTCAGGCATGGAAAGCCAAGACACTCTGGCAAAAGATCTCTGCGAGTGAGATCCCAGTGGAAAGAACAGGTCATCAAAGAAGGAGGTACCTTTCTCTGAAGGGAGGAGAGAACCTCCACTTTGACTATGACCTTGTCTAAACAAGATAAGAATCGGAGAACTCAGAGGGCTTCCATAGCCTTGGAAACTCATGACCGGAGCATAGGGAGACTACTGATGCCATAGACAGGAGTGTCAATTGGTAAAGTCAACAACAGGAGTCACTGTGCACTTACTCCTCATGTAGGATCTCTGTCCTTGATGTGCTGTGTATTGAGATTTAATGCTATAACGAGTACTCAAACAATATATTTCACTTTGTGCTTTTTTTCTTAACATTCTACAAACTATTTCACATATATCTGGGGATATCAAAACATATGGCTCAGGCTTTTATCATCAATAAAATAAAATGCATTAGTGGTTTAGTAAATCCAAATCTTTATGGGACACTCAACAACTATTCAGGAGTTTAAACTAACAGAACTACTCCTCAAGGCCTGTAAAATATTCTAAGACTTTACATAATCTGGCCCCTCTGCTCCTTTTCTGACTTCACATCATACCATTTATTCTTGTTTTATTTCATTCCAGTCATGGTGACCTTTCATTTTCACTTGAACTTTATAGCCACACATCTTTTTCAGAGTATCTGCTTTGTTGTCCTCTACTTGCTTTCTCTTATTTGTTCACTTCTTCAGATCTCAGTTCAAATACTCTGTTAGCGGGGGAAAGTTTTTGAACACACTATATAAGTCATTCCTCTGTCACTCTTTATTTCCCATTCCCTATTGTATTTTTCTTCAAAGTATTTAGCACCACTTGTCTGTTATATATTTATTTTATTTTAATCTACTACCTACCTTCCTCATAATGTCTAAACTTCAAGATTTCAAGATTTTCCCCTAATGTTTTTCTCAATGCCTAGAACTATGTTTGGCATATTGAGAGAACTCAATAAACACTGAAAGAATGAATATGAAATCTTTTTCCATGACTGCCAAGTCCACTCCAAGGAACATATGTGAAGTTCTTCATAAGGAAGAATCTTGCTTCATTCTTTTCACAGTAACTCCTTTGAGGTACATATTAATCATTCAAAGATACTGATTGATTTTTGAAACACTACTCTAGCTAAGATTGAAATTAGCTAGGAAATGTTAATGCTCAATAGTATCTTGAAGTAGCATTGTAGAAATAACTAATGAACTTCATAAATTATAAAATATATGAAAGTTGCTGGGGCTGGCACTGTGGCATAGTAGGTTAAGCATCTGCCTGCAGTGCCGGCATTCCATGTGGGTACTGGTCCGTGTCCCGACTGCTCCACTTCTGATCCAGCTCCCTGCTAATGGCCTGGGAAAGTGGTGGAAGATGGACCAAGTACTTGGGCCCCCACACCCACGTGGGAGACCCAGAAGAAGCTCCTGGATCCTAGCTTTGCAACGGCCAACTCTGCCATTGCTGCCATTTGGGGAGTGAACCAGCAGATAGAAGACCTTTCACTGTCTCTCCCTCTGTCTGTAATTCTGCCTCTCAAATAAATAAATTTAAGAAGTAACTTACCCTTTAATTCCACTTCCAATGATCTTCTTGAATACTCCTAAAATGTACTGCACTTGTTACATAACGGAAATAGGTTTAAAGGCTTTTGTATATTATTTATTTTTTGAATCTAATTTCAGGGATTAAAGTAACTCTCTTCAAATCATAAAGCTACCGTGTGACAGAAATAGATTCACAATTTTTTACATCATGAATCTAAATTTTATGCTCGTAATTCTTACTTTCATTCTTTATCCTGTTCCAGCCAAATGCATCCTAGTTGTTACCTCTATCCTACCTTAATCTTTCATTTTGTAATCCATGGTACATCCTAATAAGTGAGCCATTAGTCACAATTTAGCTGATTTTTTTTTAACCTTCATCAAAATTTACCCTTTCTTTGGCTTATCATTAGGCTAGCACAAATTAACGGTAAATGACCTCTACTACTTAGTGCAGTAACCTCATATAACAAAACTAACATTTTAACAGAAAGCTTTGGTTACCTAATGAAGTGAAAAATCACTGCGAGAATCTTAGATACTGTGGGGACCAAAGAAGGGGTAATATGGTGTGATTAGGACTTATTGAAGGACTTTGTGCATGTCCATGGTGGCAGCTGCTGCCTACTTCAAGAGAAAGCCATTGGTATATGAAGGTAATTCAAAAAGCTCATGGAAATTTGAATTAAATGTAAGTTCATTTTGGCAAAATCCTTTTTGTAATCCATTAATAGTTTTTCATAATACACATTTTCCATGAATTTTTGAAGATCCTTAACATATACATATTTCAAAAACTTTTACAACAATATAAAATTACCTTCTAATTCCATCGTGAATGAAAATTTTGAAGTATCCTTGCACTTACATGATGATATACTAATCTTACCCTAATGAATGTGAAATGATAATACTTTCCTTTCAGTTACCCTTACTCAGCACTCCACGGAGTTTATTTTAAACTTGGAAATAAATATAAGGGGTGAGAATTAGTATAATGATTACTATTCCTCTTGATTTTCAGTCCTAAATTGAGAATTAAATGAGAATTAAATATATAAACCTTAAACTATATAATTTATTTATACTTAATACTTATACTTAATACTTAATAAACACTTAATGAATGATTTCTATCCCCAACGTAGAATTGTCATTGTGATAGATTAAAAATATCTATCTATATAATTTTGGCTCTCAAAAATTTGAACATTATACTGGAGGAGACAAAATGCCCATGAGAATTGGCACGGAAGTGAATTTAACATGGACATGTCCAACTTCAAGTTCAATCTATTCATTGAATAACATATATTAAGCACTTACAAATGCCAGGCATTATGCTAGGAACTAGAGATTAAATGATGAATGAAACACGCCATCATCCTTATATCATAGAACACAGAGAATAGTAAGGGAAGCAAAGAAATATTTATGAATAAAAAAATTCAGTGGTGAGCAAGTACCATGAAAATGAGATTATACGAAAATTTGATTCAGACAGGAAGTTCATAGAGGGATTCACGAAGGGAAGGAAATGGACCTAAGATTTAAAGGCTGAACAGGGTTTGTCAAGTGAAAAGGGGAGAGAGAATACTGCCCCAGAACCCCTAGTAAGGGAGGGCAAGGCCATTGTGGCAAAACTAGAGAAAACATGGGCATGATGAATCTACAGAGGTAGATGAAGCCAGCATGTGCTGCAAAGACTTATGGGCACTGGTATAAAGTTTCAAAATTAGAATATCATTTTCATGGTGAAATGGCAGTTCTTTAAAAAGTCTATTCTATGGGGCACGCACTGTGGCGTATGGGGTAAAGCTGCCACCTACAGTGCCGGCATCCCATATGTGTGCTGGTTTGAGTCCTGGCTGCTCCACTTCCAGTCCAGCTCTCTGCTGTGGCCTGGGAAAGCAAAAGAAGATGGCCCAAGGACTGCACGTGAGACCCAGATGAAGCTCCTGGCTCCTGGCTTCGGATCAGCACAGCTCCGGCTGTTGCAGCCAATTGGGGAGTGAACCAGTGGATGGAAGACCTCTCTCTCTCTCTCTCTCTCTCTTTCTGCCTTTCCTTCTCTCTCTGTGTAACTCTGACTTTTAAATAAATAAATAAATAAATCTTTTTTAAAAAAAGAGTCTATTCTAGGGTCCAGCACTGTGGCGTAGCATGTAAAGCCACTGCCTGTAGTGATGGCATCCCATATGGATGCCAGTTCAAGTTCCAGCTGCCTCTCTTCCTATGGCCTAGGAAAGCAGTAGAAGATGGCCTAGGAAAGCAGTAGAAGATGGCCAAGTCCTTGGGCCCCTGAACCCACATCAGAGACCCGGAAGAACCTCCTGGCTCCTGGCTTTGGATCGGCGCAGCTCCAGCCATTGCAGCCATCTGGGAGTGAACCAGTAAATGGAAGACCTCTCTCTCTCTCTCTGCCTCTGCCTCTCTGTAACTCTGCCTTTCAAATAAATAAATAAATCTTAAAAAAAGGTCTATTCTATGTATATGACCAATGTTAGACTCTTTTTTATATGTTTCTATGTTTAATGATATTTTTGATATGTTTAATTATATTTTTGTATTTTCTTATAGTAAGCTTAATTGAGCATGTATCTAACAATCAAACACATATACAAAAAATGAGAAAATCTGTCAGTCTTTTATATGCCTCCTTAAGTTGGATACAAAAAGAGAAAGATATGTATCTCTAAAGATTTAGAGATGAAGAATAAATTTAAACTGGAAATTCAGTATGAAAATCATTCTGGAAACAAATTCTAAAATGTTAACCTATTTTTTTGAGAAAAAGCCCAAGAAAGATATGATCAATTTATCATCTATGTTAAATGTTCTCTAGTCCTCAAAGTGCTCTGACTTTTAAAGACACACAAATTCTTCCCTAAGTTATACACTTTTTAGTCTCCTCTAATTAGAGTGACAATTTTTTCCTGTGTTTGTTTGACCAAGTGTGATTTTTTAACCATCTGGATGACCCACCAAATGTATATTATTCTATATTTTTAACATTCTATTTCATAATAGTTTTAAATTTAGAAAACAGAAACTGTGAGGTAGTAATACAAGGAGATCTCATGTTCACTCACCTCTTGTCCCTACTCAATATCTCATATTAGTAGCATTGTCATAATTAATGAACCACAACCATTTTCCCATATTTATTTTTATCCATACTCCTTTCATTCCAAATGTTATCTATGCCACTAAGAGCGGCTTTTATAGCTTTGCAAATAGGAAATTCAAGGTAAATTAAATCCATGGTGCATACGTAGAGATCTGCTTCAACACACTCATAGCTGTATACTTTCCCATTATATCTGTGGCAGACACAAGACATCAGGAATGTGTCACAAGGAATAGACTGGATGGGTCTTGCTCTACTCATTATTTACTTCTGTAACCTCAACAATACATAGATTTTGAGAACATGCAGAGAACTATACATGTTAAATATCCCCATGAGAAATTACAGCCTTTAAAGATAAAATTGTGTTTCCTGGTTTCTTGTCTAAATAGACAACAAGAGAACAAGTACAAAAGTCTTTTCATTACATAAATACTAGATTCAGATCTAATATTCACTTTCCAAATTTCATTAAATATTAAAATACGTTTTTCAAAATCAAATTATACTAACATAAGAAATATTTTAAAGCAGTGTTGTTTAAAGGCATTCTTAAAGAAAGAATATCTGTTTCTCAAGTTATTTTTCCGTTTTACATGTATATTTTTCTCAATAAGCTTGAGAGACTTTAGAAACTTTAAAGATCAAAGAGCTTTAATTTTGTGGATTCCACATTTGTGATTTAACAAGTACATCCCATTCAATGTTCTTGAAAGCATTCTACAATAATCAGCACTTGAAAGCTAATCTGATTATGTAGTTTAGCTCACTGTGGCTGTAATACTTCATTTTTTTTTCAGTACAATGGTCAAATTCAGTACAATTGCTTCCCATAACTAAAACACAGTATGGTATTGAACATGAGCTATATTACTGATTTAAAATATATTATTGTTATTACTATTACATATGACATATTGAATATTTTTTCAACAACTTTACAAAATGCTAGGCAATATACTCTGACTTTTAAAATACTGGTTATTCAATCTCATTGTACTTTGAAAATAGTTCCAAAGCAGCAAATTATTTCTTTTTCTATTATTTATATGAATTTAAAATAGAATATATTTTATGGAATCAGAATTATTGAAATACTCCTATATATAATATTTATTAAAACATTAGTAAGCTAGCCTCCATTATATGTCAAATGGGGTTTAATTCTAACATTTATTTTGCTTATTACTAAAATCTGTGTGCACCTTTTGTGATTTTCAGTGTATTTGAGTACCATGGATAAACCATATACAAACCATATACTATATTCCATTATTCAATACTCTTCTGTCATAAATGAATCCAAACCATTGGAAAGTCTAAAAGCCATGTTATATTAGTGCTGATACTATCCAAATACTAAAAATTCAGTATGTGGATTCAGACAAATTGGATATAGTTCAGGAAAAAACTCTGAAATATATTCATTTGATGACCAGAGTAAACTGCAAAGCAGTAATTTTAAAAGAGAAATAAGATGATGGGTGTGTAACCACTGATTTGAACCCTGGAAACTTGTTCTATCAACAATGAAGAATACAACTGATGAATGAGCAGATGAGGAGGGGATTTTAACATAGTATTAGAAACAGTGAAGACACAGAAATGGCTGCACCTGATAGACCAGGCAAGTGTCAACAAATGCCTTCAGACTGGGGTTTTTATGGTCATGAGTAGGGGTCCCCGGTTTCTTCTACCCTCCTCCCTCTTCTGGGAGAGTCTGGGTGGGGGAGTTTTGCATGTGGAATTCCCCAAAACAAACCCCTTTGGACAACACTGGCCATCAGGGTTCTTAGCCAATGGAGAAGCAAATGACTCCTTCAGTCCAGTAGGGCCAGCTGTATCACTCCCTCAATTCAGTGAATTCCTTTTGATAAAGGACAGGCAAGGACACCTTGGGCCAGGGGAGACAGACAAGAGGGTCACACTTTCAGGACTTATATCCTCACTTCCTTGCACATAAATTTATTTTCTTTTAAGCTCCTTTTTTGGTCCCTTTCACACACATGGGCTGCTATCTACCTAGCTGCCTCAACAGGAGTAGAAAATTAGGCACAAGTTTTAATGTGGTAAAAGAATAGAGAGACAAGTGAACCCTCAGAATTTACCACAAGAGTTTTTGTTCTGGTGAAGTGGGACATAGTTTTGCCAAGCAATGAATGTGGTATGCTGCCAGCACTACGTGATATGGAGGGAGGAATGCTGATAACATTTATTCGCAAAATAAGTTTTCAGATAACTAAGTCAAACATTAACATCAGAAGCATGGAAACACATGGAGAGGGGCCAGAGCTGTGGCGTAGTGGGTTAAAGTCCTAGCCTGCAAGCGCCAGCATCCCATATGGGCTTCAGTTCTAGTCCCGGCTGTTCCGCTTCCAATCCAGCTCTCTGCTATGGCCTGGGAAAGCAGTAGAAGATGGTCCAAGTCCTTGGGCCCCTGCACCTGCGCTCCTGGCCCCTGGCTTCAGATGGGCTCAACTCTGGCCGTTTTGGCCATCTGGGGCGTGAACCAGCAGATGGAAGATTCTCTCTCTATCTCTCTCTCTGTGTACCTCTCTCTCTAACTCTGTCAAATAAATAAAGTAAATCTTTTTTAAAAAGCCACACATAGATGGTCAGAAATGGCAGATTTCCAAAACTGTCATGAAACACTCCATAATATAGAATTTATCTGAATTTGGGTACATCTTGGAGCTTGTTCTGACAGTATATAGCTACAATAATTACCAATAAGTAAAAAAAAATTCTCATTAATTGCTTTTTTAGAACCATAATATTTGTAGAAGTAAAGATGTTGGAACAGAGAAAATCCATGGCCCTGTATTACATTAATCTCAACAGATTGGATTGCATCTTATATACCCTTACTTCTATTAGTGATTGTCAGGAGTATATAATATATTTTATAACTTCTTAAGATGTATTTATTTATTTGAAAGACAGAGTTACAGAGACAGAGTGGGAAAGACAGACAGAGAGGTATCTTCCATTTGCTGGTTCACTCCCCCTAATGGCTGCAATGGCCAGGAGCCAGGAGCTTCTTCTGGGTTTCCCATGTCAGTGCAGGGGCCCAAATACTTGGGCCATCTTCTGCCAACCCCCCAGGTACATTAGTAGGGAGTTGGATCGGAAGTGGAACAGTTGGGGAAGGAACCAGCACCCATATGAGATGCCAGCACTGCAGATGATGGCTTTACTTGCTATGCACAGCTCTGGCCCTATGCTATGAGTTATCTAAGTCTTGGTGAAGCTTTTTATATCATTTCAATAACAAAAATTCTGAATTATAAATTGCCATACATAGCATTCCTTTATGGTATGCATATTTTCTATGAAGGGAATAAATCTAGGTGTCATTCATTGAAAAATCACAAGCGCTCCATTTTAGGTTTGTAATTACAGTAAGGTTTGTAATTACAGTAAGAAAGAAGACACTCACATAGTGTTGATGCTTTGCTTTCCAATTAGCCATCAATTCTGGGTTTATTTGACATCTAACAAAGTTAAATCATTAAAATGCTCACCAGAAACTTTTTCATCACTCCAAATTGCTCATTATGGTAGACTCACAAATGCCTCAATCTCCTTATCGAGATAAGTGGTGGAAATGACAAAAGCAACCTTGGTCCTTGTCTCACATAGAAAATTTCCATGTGGACATGACAGTGAGCAAATAAGATTTATTGAAGGCAAAAGCCTTCTGCCACAGCAGTTGGGGGTGGAAAGGGTGCTCAAAGGGAGGAGTTGCCTGAGAAACTTGTGAAAGTGGGTTTTTTAAGTACAATTCAGGGGAGGAGCAGAACAGCTAGCAATCAATAGATGGAAGGGACAAAACCCATCAGAAGGCCAGAATTGTAATCTTGTCTTGTCTGCTCTTGATAAAATAAAAAAGGCATCAGAAAGGTAGGATAGATAATTTTGTCTTTCTATTCTCATGATAATGAAGTAGACAGGCTAAGACCAATTAGGTTTGTGAGCTGGAAGACCACGCCTTCACGACGCCCCTGCATGACCTCACACCCTGATACCCTCACCACGCCCCTGTGTGACATCATGCCCAACCATACCTGAGCACCCACCTGCCCACAAGCCACTTCCTTGTGAAAAATATATAAAAGACAAGGAGCGTCCCAAAAGGCTCTCTGCCTCTGCTTGGCTGTCTGTGATAAGTGGTGATAGCAGCTCAAGGCTATTGCTGCACGTGGCTTCTGGCCTGCTCTCTGCTTGGTATGGACGCTACCCTGGTTTCCAGATTTTCCCCTCTGTTTAAACTGAACTAAAGCCCTCACTTTCCTACACATCTTTCACACTAAATAAAAGCTTAAAATGTACTATGCTACCTCGTTTATGGATGTCGGTATTTAGAATTTTCTAAATATTAGGCAAGGACCCTCCCAGGCTTATTAATATTGCGAATTTATTAATAAGCATATGGTGATATCGTATGGCACCCCAAATTCCGGTAGCATATGTGGCACCCCAGATGGCGCTTCTGGGGGACTTTAAGGGGCCTATTTCTGTATAGATTTTAGGGGGTCATCTCCAATATCATCTCCGATATCAATAAGACTAGAAACTCAGATATGTGGGATTCTGCACTTTTGTATTGTTAGAGGCAGCTTCTGGAGGGTAGCAAGCATTTTGCCCACTTTTAAAGGGACTCCCCCTTTTCTGATTCCAACAATGACTTGACCTAACTGCCCATTTAACTCCGTACATTATTGACACAATTTGGAATGATACAAATTCACTATTCATATACCAATGGATACATTTCCATATAGTGATTACCAGATATTTTTAAGTAGATTACAATAAATTTAATATTATTATAACATCTGCAGGTAATTTTTTGCTGCTTCTTGATTTATTGTTTCAGTTAAACCTTTCCAATAACCATATTGCATAATTATTTGTATTCCTATTTGAGACTTAGCAATTCCCATATAGTGGAGGAGGTAGGTGGACTACTCTTGGCAGTTGGTTGGGTCCTGGTTAGAAGCAGGAAAGTCTGGCTCCGCGGCCGGCGCAGCGGCTCACTAGGCTAATCCTCCGCCTGTGGTGCCAGCACCCCAGGTTCTAGTCCTGGTTGGGGCACCGGATTCTGTCCCAGTTGCCCCTCTTCCAGGCCAGCTCTCTGCTGTGGCCCGGGAAAGCAGTGGAGGATGGCCTAAGTGCTTGGGCCCTGTGGGAGACCAGGAGGAAGCACCTGTCTCCTGGCTTCGGATAGGCGCAGCATGCTGACCACAACGTGCTGGCCGCAGCGGCCATTGGAGGGTGAACCAATGGAAAAGGAAGACCTTTCTCTCTGTCTCTCTCACAGTCCACTCTGCCTGGCAAAAAAAAAAAAAAAAAGGCAGGGAAGAGAAGTCTCTTTAAGAGGGTACAAATGCATGCTACTCCTCAGAAACTGCCTTTAGCAAGACAAAAGTGCCTGTCCCACTACCCTGCTTTTCCAGTTTTATCACAAGATTAGCTGGGAAGTAGTGACTCCACTCTTGAGAGTTTTAGTTCATCATGAGAATAGAAAGAAGTTGCTAATCACACTCCTCTGCTGGCTGTTTTGTTTTGTTTTGTTTTATCATGAGCAACCTAGAGAGGATTACATTTCCAGCCCATTTCTGGATTTTGTCCCTACCGTGTAATTGATTGTTAGCTACTCTTCTGTTTTTCTCCCCAAATTGTGCTTAAAAGACTCCACCATCACAGGTTCTTGGGTCTTCCTCTCTTGGAGACCCCTCCTGGCTGCTGCAGCAAGTTTCTGACTTAAATAAATCTTGCTTAGTTCACTCTCTTGTCCCCGTGGACATTCTTCTGAGGTCATCTTTATAGATACTTTTACCTATAACACAGCCATACCAATAATTAGTCTCATGCCTAGAATTCGAAAGATATCCAAGCTGGTCTATGGTGGTCTTTTATGTAAAAAACATAATGCAAAGAAGCTATTTTAACCCCTCTTTCAGAATCATGATAGTATCTACTTGGTGGATATGTCATGTACCAGGGCTCTATGTAAGGATCGCCACAAAGCACACCAAACACCGTAGTAAGGGAAGGGGTTTATTGGGGTAAACCCAGCAGACTGAAGGGAAGGGGTGAGGAAAGAAGGAAGAGAGAGGAAGGTAGAGGAGAGAGAGAGAGACAGAGAAGGCAGAGAGGAAGAAAGAGAGAGAGAGAGAGGAGAGCCACGTTTTCAGGAACAGGTCCTTTTAAAACTTTGCCAGGGCACAGGCAGCTGCTCACATGACATAAGGATGGGGGTGGAGCCAACTGGCTTCCAGCAATGGCGGCGGGGCTAGTGCCTAGATGGTGTCAGGGTATAGATCATGCCATAGATAAGACTGCACCATTTTCCCAACACTCCAAGTATTCCTATGCTCCTCTGGGTTCCGTGTATTTCAGTGGGATTCCCGATGGCTTTAAAAATATTTCTCTTGAAAGAAACACATGACATTTGAGTTTTATTTGCATTTTTAAGTTTCCATTATTTCAACAATTTTGGATAAATTTAAGGATCAGTTTTGTGAGAGAACCTAGCATTTAAATGCAGAAATGAATGTTAAAATTGTTTTACATAAGCCCCATTTCCAAGTAGATAAAATGTTCTGCTTTGAACATTTCTCTCTTTATAGTCAGGGTTTCCCAATCTTGGCTCCACTCACATTTTACAAAGGATAATTCTCTGTTCTTTGGGAATATCCTGTGCAATGTAGGACATGTCGCAGCATCCTTGACCTCTACACAGGAGATGCTAGTAGCCTCTTTTCTTCTTAGTCACAAGGACTAAGATTGCCTCCAGAGCTTGCCAACATAAATATTCTTTCAGAGGCAAAACATCTTCTGTTGAGAACCAAGTTTTGTAACAGCATCACCAAATTACAAGAGAGCAGATAAGAACCTTTCAGTGAAGTTTCATTCAACCCAGAAAGAAGGTGAACTCTTGGAAACTGCTTTTCTGACAACTTGAAGATTATAGAGTTGCATGTTGAATAAAAGGGTTTAGAATACATAATCATAGGCATAGTTTTTTTCATTAAATTTCATTAAAATTGAGGAAATTTTGTTAATTTTATATACATGATAAAAGTCTGAAAAATATGAATTTGAAATATGAGTTTGGTGTTTTAAAAACGATTATTGCTATAAATAATATGCCCCCACCATATGTTCCTCTGAGTTGGAGTCTACCCTTGATCTGTTATTTTCTCACTAAATTAATATTGTAAAATAAAAAGAAAATATGCAAACATAAAATGTCCCAAAGCAAAAACTTACTTTTCAACAGATAGGTTTCAGGAGGTTTAATAGGAAAGAGTTAAAAAATCTCACACCAGGGGGATTTTGTTTGCAACTGAAAAAAAAAAGTTTCTTGTATTACCCTACAGAGCTATGCCTTTAATTTCCTTTATAGCTACTTGAAGCATCATTTGAAATAAATTAAGAAGCATTAAATATCCAATTTTTCTTCAACCCCAACAGTATTTTTTTAATTAATTAATTTGAAAGTCAGAGTTACAGAGAGAGAAGGAGAGGCAGAGAGAGAGAGAGAGAGAGAGAGAGGTCTTCCATCCACTGGTTCACTCCCCCAGTTGGCTGCAACAGCTGGAGCTGTGCCAATCCGAAGAGCCAGGAGGTTCTTCTGAATCTCCCATGCGGGTGCAGGGACCCAAGGACTTGGGCCATCCTTTATTGCTTTCCCAGGCCATAGCAGAGAGCTGAATTGGAAGTGCTGTAGCTAGGATGCCGGCACCGCAGGCTGCGGCTTTACCCACTATGCCACAGCGCCAGCCCCAACCCCAACAGTATTAACTCAATATATCCTGTCGCCGCAAATTTAAAGAAATAAAGGGAAGTAACAATGTGAATCAAACGCTTCATAATGTAATTTTCCCAAACAGAAATTAATCACAAAAGGATAAATCTGAAGTTTTTAATCAGTGACAACCTTACCTGAAGTCAATGGGAGTTGAATCTAAATTAGGCTAAGCTCAATTCTCATTCCATATGGTGAACTGATGCCAATGAAATCTTCCACATTTAACCTAGAAAATCTTCTGGTTATCATCCCCTGATGCGTTTCTTCACAGCCTTATTTTGTTAATAAGTAGGTTATGGGGGGGGGAGCCATTGTAATCCATAAGCTGTACTTTGGAAATTTATATTCATTAAATAAAAGTTAAAAAAATAAGTAGGTGTGGCAGTGTTTGGAGGAGGCAGGGTTAGTTATTAAATAATGGAACTAGTCATTGCCTTCAAAGAGCTAACAGTCTATAAAATACAAATAAGGTTAAGATACAGAGAATTGCTTATTCCCCCTGAATATATGCACTCAATCAACATTGAGTCAATGTTATACTAAACAGATTAACTTCATGAGTTAGAAAATAGACTGATTGTTCTAGTTAGACTTGTACCCATGCAAAAGAAAATTTCAAGTAATCTTAAATTCTTAAAATCCTCTTAAGAAGTGCTTCAGGAAGTTTCAAGAAATTGCATTTGGTTATTTAAAACATGTGGCTTGGGCTAACAGCTAAACAGTAAAAAGGACAAGCTGAGAAAGTATTATATTTGTAGTTACAACACATCCCACACTGTTCAAGAATGGATGTTTTTCCCATAAATTAATTGAGATTTGTCTCAATTTTGATAAATAAAGAATGCTGAAAATAAGCATATTATTCTTGAATTTGTATCCCAAGTCATATCTGTGTAAATGCTCCTCCATTACTTAGTTTATGGTTGGACTTACACAGACAAGTTTTGGTGGAGCTGTTTCATTATAAACATACAAAGCCTTGCTGTGGCAATATGCTTACTCTCTAATATTCACTTCCAAATGAGAATATATCAAAAGAGAGAGTTTATGGCTATACTCTGAGGCCCAAAGTCAGCTTTGTTAGAAATTACTCTGATGGCTGTGGTTTGTTCTGCTTAGTAAAATAATACCCTTGAGAGTTGAATGATCCAAAATGCTTAAGATACTTTATTCCTAGTCTAAATAAATGTTTATGAGTTTGTGTTACACAATGCCTCAAAATTTATCTCATAATAGTAAAAGTTAACCCTGAAATCATTGTGCATAGATAATTATTATACAATAATAATATTATAAATAAATATCTTTTAAAATTCTCTAGAGAGAATACACAATAATATTATTATAAATAAACATCTTTTAAAATTCTCTAGAGAGAAATCATGTAAATGAATGGCAAGGGGCACTGACAATGAAATATGATTATGTGACAAAATCTTACCACAACATGTACATTTAAAATGAACAAAGGGGCTGGTGCTGTGGTGAAACAGGTAAAGCAGTCGCCTGCATGGCTGGCATCTCATATGGGCACTGGTTTGAGTCCTAGCTGCTCCATTTCCAAGCCAGCTCTTTGCTATGGCCTGGGAAAGCAGTAGAAGACTTGGGCCCCTGCACCTGTGTGGGAGCCCTGGAAGAAGCTCCTGGCTCCTGGTTTCAGATCTGTGCAGCTCCGGCCATTGTGGCCAACTGGGGAGTGAACCAGCTGATGGAGGTCCTCTCCCTCTCCCTTCCTCTTCTTCTTTCTCTGTGTAACTCTGACTTCAAATAAATAAATAAATCCTTAAAAAATGAACAAAATATTCATAATGTACATGAAACATTTCTTAAAAATCATACCTGTACCCCAAACTTTCTCCAAAGAACATGATCATGGGGCAGGAGATTTCTTTAGTGATGAGGATGCCTGCATTCTATCTCAAGGTTCCAAGTTTCTATACCCAGCTCCAGCTGTATGCTAATGAAGAACAAGGAAGGCAGCAGTGATCACTCAAGTAACTAACGTTCCTGTCACACACATGGAAGACCTGAATTGAGGTTCCAGTTCCAGTTTTGGATGCCTTGCAGACATTTGGAGAGTGAACCAGCAGTGGGGAACTCTATTGTTTCTCTGTATGTCTGTCTCTCTGCTTCTCACATAAATGAATAAAAATGAATAAATAATTTTTTAAACCTAAAGAAAAGATAAATAATCATCATAATTATATCAGTTTACTTGAACCTACAACTGTTTATTTATTGACTTAAACTGAATTTTTATGATTAAAATAATAAAGTCTGCATTATCCACCATAATAGCTACTAGTCACATGTAGGTACTTACGTTTACATTTAAACTACTCAAATATGAATGGCATTTCAAATTTCACTTCTCTCTCACACACTAGCTACATTTCAAATGCTCAGTACCAGAAATACATCATCACACATGATTCTACTGTGCAATCCTGCCATGTATAATATAGCAATATGAAAAATATATGTATCTTGAAGTGATCTAAGATATTTGAGATACTTCACATTTTATCCACTTGCAGAGTACTCAACTTTCAGAGAAAAGGCATTTCCAAACTGGTCAGTTTTATCTGTTCATGCAACACTTCTAACAGTCATTCTAATTAAACTAGGAAATGTTAAATTAAGACTTTTCTACTCCATTCACTCTTGAAGATAACTTTCTTAATTCCCTTGAACAGCTCTCCACCAAACTGATGAGAAGGTTGAAGATTACAAAGAGAACATTATTATATATAATGTTTCTGATTGCCCCATAATTATCATTATTACCTCCTTAGTTTTCACTTCATTTGAAAAATTAGAAGTGAGGATAGTATATCAGTCAGGGTTCACCAGAAATAGACAGTAGGAAATTAGATATAGAAACAGATATAGGAGCCAGCACTGTGGCGTAGCAGGTAAAGTTTCTGCCTGCAGTGCCGGCATCCCACATGGGTGCTGGTTCGAGTCCCAGGTGCTCCACTTCTAATCCAGCTCTCTGCTATGTCCTGGGAAAGCAGTAGAGGATGGCCCAAGTCCTTGGACCCTGCACCCACGTGGGAGACCTGGAAGAAGCCCCTGGCACCTGACTTTAGATCGGCACAGCTCCAGTCGTTTCGGCCAATTGGGGAGTGAACCAGTGGATGGAAGACCTCTCTCAGTCTCTCTCTGCCTCTCCTTTCTCTGTGTAACTCTTTCAAGTAAACAAATAAATATTTTTTAAAACAGAAACAGATATAATATAGTTAAATACTGTCTACATCTATGTGTTTCTGTGTGTATGTTCGTATACACACACACACATACATACATACATATACATATTTGAAGTAATTAGCTCCCATGTTTGTGGGAGCTGACAAGTACAAAAGCTATAAGAATTCCAAGAGCTTGTAAATTCAGGCAGGAACTAATTCTGCAGTCTTGAAGCAGACTTGATTCCTCTCCAGGAAACCTTAATTATTGTTCCAAAGGCCTTCAACTGGTTAGATGAGGCCTTCTCAGATTTTTTAGGGTAATCTCCTTTACCTAAAGTCAACATATCATAGGTTCTAACCACATCTACAAAACACCTTCACTGCAGCACCAAAACTATTGTTTTATTAAATAACTGGGCCTACCAAAATTGATAGATAGTAATGAGGTAACCTGAAGTCTCAAAAATGGATAGGATCAGAAGGGAGGTCTGTTTTCAAGACTAAAAAGTGCCCAAGTTCCTATAATAGTTTTTGTTTAACACTTCAACACACGGATGGAAGACTATACAACCTCGCTTAAAACAATGCTCTAGACAAGAGTTTCTCCATCAATGTGATTAATTGGGCAAACTGTAAGGGCTATCCTTTTTCGCACAGGTGGGTTGGGGAATTGTCTGCATTTCCTGCTTTTATCCAGGACTGTTTCCACAAAGAGTGGTGAGTTTTGATTCATTAACCTTTGTCAAAACACAGTGAAACTAGCACTACACACCTGTGTCCTTCCCGTTCTCATCCCAGCTTGACACTTCATTCCTACAACCATTGACCTTGTTTTTCTCACCCTCCTTCTGTTTTCAGCGTTGTTCTCACTTCAATTTATTTCAAGAGTACAACTATAGATCTACTTAGTGAATGTCTTTTAACACTTTTTTCAAAATAAATATTTTAGATTGAGGATGAAAATCTTACACATTTAAAACTAGTCCAAATTAAGATAAAAATCTTGGGAAAATATTTTTATAACAATCCATGCTGGTAAGTTCTGAACTCAGGATACGAATGTGTGTGTGTGTGTTTAATATTTATTTCTGGTTATAGAATAAAGCAAGAGAAAAGCTAAACATTCTCACACATTTTAATCTCAAGCCAAATTTATATGCCTCCTCCCCCAAAAGGCTTCCTGTGTGTATGCCTCTGAACTTGACTGTGAGAATGTTAAATAATGTTCTTTATGATAATATCCAATAGCAACATGGATAATCATGCAGCCGCAGATTTCTAGGTTATGTACTTTGAAAATTCCAAATAAGTATGTTCAAATTTACAACTTGGAATAGCAATTGTATTATAAGATAAAAGATGAGTAGTGAATAAATACAAGGTTGTAATCATTCACTGAGAAGGCCCTGGCTGACATCATAAAACATGGGAGCATATCTTGAACAGCTTCTGTATGTTGAAAGACTCCCAGGAGTGATTTGCAGACACTTGTTTTATCCACTGTTGTACTTGATATATACAGGGTGCTTTTTTTGTCCCTTCAATAATCTCCTCTTCATTCGTTTTTTAACCTGTGGGAAAGTGACAGGCTTTCCATGAAAATCAAGTTTGAAACTTTACATCATGAGATTATAGTGTTTACTTATTCAACAAATATTTGTCAAGGACTAAACTGGCTGCTCGAGATGGAAAAATGAATGACATAGAGTCCTGCCCTCAAGGAACTTAGGCTGATTCTAGTGCAGTTGTCACTCGTTTCTAGCAATTTGTCATCTGGAAAGGCTTTACAGTAATCATCCAATCTAATTCAGCATAAACACAGCTAAAAAAATTCTGGGTAGGCTGTTTTAGGTGATCTTTTTATTTAAAAAAATAATTTCTTTATTGCTACATCTAACTTCAAAGATGCACATATCCAGAGAGAAAGGGAAATTAGAGATCTTCATAAACATTTGTATGCCCACCACTTGTATACAACTTGTTTGATTACCTTCCACAAGATCATACTGTCTCAAATCAAAATGTTCATGAATAGGGCAATAAATGATCCACCAACTAATGAAGTAATTTTATGATTCTAAGCCATTTTTCAATGTGCATTTTTCATGAAATTCTCAAAGAAACATGTTATCTGGTTGTTAAAAACTTGAGCTCTGAAGTCAGAATGACTTTGATTCAAACCCAGTTCTACAACTCACTAGTTTTGTTAGTTTGGGGCAAGGTGTTTTACATCTCCAAGTGAAAAAAGAGATTAATATATTCTCTGCCTCACAGTGTCTTTTGATTATCAAGAAGAATAATGTACAGGACCAGCGTTGTGGTGCTGTGGGTTAAGCCACCGCCTACAATGCCAGCATCCAATGAGGGCACCAGTTCCAGTTCTGGCTGCTCCAGTTCCAATCCAGCTCCCTGCTAATTTGCCAAGGGAAAGCAGCAGAAGATGGCCCAAGTGCTTGGGCTTGGTCCTGTGCACCCACATGGGAGATCAGGAAGAAGCTCCTGGCTCCTGGTTTCAGCCTGGCCCAGCCCTGGCCATTGTGGCAATCTGGAGACTGAACTAGTAGATGAAAGATACCTCTCTCTCTGGCTCCCCCATCCTCACCCCATAACTCTGAATTTTTAAAAATAAAAAAGAAAGATAATGCAGAAAAGTATGTTTGTCATATTGTAAACCCTCAATTAGTGTGTTCAACTTTTATTATTTTGCACCCTACTGTAACTGTAATAAACATAGGCATCAGATTTTGACTGAAAACCCTAACCTTATTTCATCTTATATTACATGTTTTACTTTGGTTCTAAAACATTGCCACTACAAGTATAATTTATAATACAATGAATTTGAAGTCTAAAGAAAAAACAGATTATACCTAAAAATGTTTGTATTTAAATATTAATAGACTAGAGGCCGGCACTGTAGCTCACTTGGTCAATCCTCTGCCTGTGGCGCCGACATCCCACATGGGCACCAGTTCTAGTCCCGGCTGCTCCTCTTCCAGTCCAGCTCTCTGCTGTGGCCTGGGGAAGGCAGTGGAGGATGGCCCAAGTGCTTGGGCCCCTGCAACCTCATGGGAGACTAGCAAGAAGCACCTGGCTCCTTGCTTCGGATCAGCGCAATTCTGGCCATAACCATCATTTGGGGGATGAACCAATGGATGGAAGGCCTTTCTCTCTGTCTCTCTCTCTCACTGTCTATAACTCTACCTGTAAAATAAAAATAAATAAATAAATATTAATTGGCTATACTAATATTTTGGGAAGAGTGACAAGAATATAGCATCTACTTTGTTCCTATCTATTTAACATGATCGTTACTTAGTAATAGGAATAATTGAAAGATTCTAATATGAATTACCCTCTATAATTCCATATTGCTTATTATAGCATTCTGAGTCTGGATAAATATGTGCCAATTGGTTATTTGATACTTAGACCCATGACATACCAAGAAGGACAGTCTTACAAATTAGGAAGTTAGGAACACAATTAAAACATCACACTATTTGCAAGCCAGTACTATATGGGGCATCACTGAAAGCACAGAATTTAATTTTTATCACCATAAGCTCCAGTATAACAGAAATAACATCTTTAATATGATCCTTGAAGTGCTTAATGCTATGTAAGCACTTAATATTGCCATTTAACGTGCTTGTAAGCACTAGTTTTCCACTGACTCTGGTAGAATTTTGTAAAACAACACATTCTATTTTCATTCACTTGATATAAATAACACTCTGGGTTTACAACAGTTTGAGATAAGAAACCATTCAGATAAACTAATAAATATCAAACTCATCTAACCGCTAATCAGAAGGGAACTGTTTCAGAATTTTTGAAGTTTAGCCACTTTCAGTATTAACAGCTTTGTGTTCTGTGTTTGTATCTGTTTTTAAGCATGAATTTATCGTTAAATTATACTGAAATAACCTGTTATCTTCTTTTGTTTAGATAACCATATAAAAATGGAAATTAAATATTGATCTAAGGTGAAAACACAAAGTTATAGCTTTAACCTCAATTCTATGCTAATTGATAAGCACTTACTGAAATATTATTTTTCACATCGAGAAATAGTATCTTTTCAAATATTCTTCTCACACCCACCATTATTTTTTAAGTAAAATAATACATGTACCATGGCTGCCCTTGATTAAAATTTGGACCATTTTTCCTGTTTCCAAAGTACAGATGAACTTTTGAAATATGACTGAAATTAATTGCAAATGACAATCCTCATTTTCAAATGTCCTCATTTTCAAGATAAACAAATTCACCTTATCAAAAATCACCCATCTTAGTACCCATTCTGAAAAATGAATTTCCCAGATTATTTTAACAAAGTCATGTTTTCTTGCTAAGTTACCCTGAGAGAATTTTGTATATCTACATAAAGGGAACAACAACCAACTAAATTACCAAAATATCACCAGATTCCATTCCAAGTTTAAAGTTTTATGCCACATATTTTGGAATCTCCCTTTGTCCAAGGTTAATACTAAAGTAGTTTCTATTAAGATACATTCAGGCAAAAGCCAGTTTGCCTCTTGCTTTAATTACCCCAGAAAATTCAGAAGAGTATTAAATTATAATGTGTGTATCTTACAGGAGTATTGTTCTTCAGAACATATATTAGGAAATATTGAACTAGACAGTATGTTGCTCAAGGGCAGTGGTCATGATTTATTTTTCTGTGCAATTTCCCCAGTGGCTAGTACCTTAATTCTAATAAGTGTATAATAAATGGTTATTGGATGATGGATGGACAGACAAATGGATGCATTGACAGATTAATTAATTAAACAATGAATGAAATGACTTAAGATCAACAGTTGAAATAGGTCACAGACTTCACTCTCTGAGGTCAAAATTGCTTTGCTCCAAGAAAAATTCTTTTAGTACTCTATTAAATGGCCTTTTAAGATTTGAACTTGACATTATCATCAAATCAGTAGATACATTTCAGGAAATAATACATGATTTTGACCTTTTTTATTGTAGCCACCACACCATCAGTCTGCTTGATTAACTTGTCAGCTTTCTTCTCTCCAGACAGTGAGCCAAACTCTTTGTACTGAAAGCTTTTAAAATGGCTAAAGAATCCATGATAAGGTCAGAATATGTCAATAGAAAAAGCAGAGCAAGATTCTCTATTTTATTTTATTTTCATAAGATGAAACCAACTGAAAGTTGATTAGTGGCATTCTCATGACACTTCATTAACTCATGATTTTTCACTCAGGTAGGACACAAGTTTTCTTAGAATAAAGAATAAAGTGTGTTTAAGATATGTTTCTATTTTAAGACCCCATAAGCTAAAAATTCTTTATAGAATTGTAGCCTATGATAAATACTCAGAAAATACCTTATTTATTAAACAAACAGAATAGTTCAATGCCATGAACCAAGCAGAGCAATAATGCCACTTCCTAAGTCTACTTGTTATTAGTGTCAATCAACATTTTGGAAGACTTTGTTTTACAAAAAGCACTGTACTATATATTATGAAGGAGTTGAAAGTAAGGCTTCGATGCACTTTTAGTCAATGTAAATTATGTAGAAAGAAAAAAAAATTATATGTGAGTCAGGCTAAGACCACTAAAAAACATCCTTATAAAACATGTAAGTTTAAACACTCAAAAAATAATATGAAGAGTATACCAAAGTGAAAGAAGGGTTAGAATGGTTGTTCAGAATGAGTTAACTGCTAGTAGGTCTCACCTGCAAATGATTTTGTCCCCCAGCATGTATTTGATCATGCTTGAAGATATTTGTGTTACATTTGAGGCTGTGCTATTAGCATTTAGTAAGTAAAGACTGCAAATGCTGCTAAACATCTTATCAATGCACAGGGTAGTTACCCACAATAAAGAATTATCTGGCCCAAAATGTCAGTGGTGCTGAAGTTAAGAAACCGTGAGCTATTTCTAGTAAGGCAAATTCATGGTCCACTTAACGTTCATCTTTTCTCATCTTCCCACAATATTAGTTAGCTAAGTTTTCACTAAAGCAGCTAATATTTGATTGCACAGATTGCTCTAAAAATTATATGAACTGTCCATTTTCCTACTTCAATGTAATGACATTTGACTTTTTACAAAAGATTTATCTATTTATTTGAGTTACCTGAGAGAGAAGCATAAGCAGAGAGAGAGAGGCTTTCCATCTGCTGGTTCACTCCATAATTAGCCCCAATGGCTGGAGCTGCGCCAATCCGAAGTCAGGAGCCAGAAGCTTCCTCTGGGTCTCCCACACAGGTGTCGGGGCCCAAGGACTTGGGCCATCTTCCACTGCTTTTCCAGGCCATAGCAGAGAGCTGGATCAGAAATACAGCAGCTGGGATTTGATCCGGTGTCCATATGGGATGTATGCACTGCAAGAGACGGCTTTATCCACTACAGCACAGCGCAGGCCCCATGACATTTGATTTTTATGCATCAAAATTACTTCGGTGGTGGAAAAAATAATATTATTGTTTGCTAGAGCATGAGATAACATTATTCGGAGACATATTGAATTAGCAAAGAATTCATAACAGCTGTTATAGCATGTCTTTTCTTGAAAGTAAAAAAATAAAATAAATCTATCCAGGGTGATCACAGTGCATATAGTCAGCTTGGGTGATTTTGATTTAACTGACAACCTTTTGTCAAGTGCTTTTACCTCCCAGAAAGGGCAGCCTCCTAAAATCATGTGAAGTATTTCTTTATTTCTCTCATCATTTTTTTAGCCACTAAGTGACAAATGTCATGATTAGGAAAGGAAAAATTTGAATGTTCATATAATTAACATTTTAGAAAGGAAGACAATTACTGCCAAATGTCTTACCTTTGTAAATGAAAAGTACTTGGTCTGTGAATAAAAATATCTAGAACACAATTATCTCAGTTCTATAGTATTGGATGAGGTTTACTATAATCTTCGATTTGTTAAACTAAAAGAAATGCTAGTCTCAAGAGAAGCTCACATTTGGTAATCTGAACATATGCATGATTTTCAAATGACCTTCAGCAAAAGGTATTAAGCAGTGTCTGAGCCTTTTAGACAAGTGAAGTTAGAGTTGAAAGAGTTCTTAGCAAAATCTTTGCACATATTTTCATATAGTAATACTACCTCCCTCTGTCTGGCACCTGCATCCATAATGTTCCTCAATTTCCAAGACCATTTACTGCAGTGTTTCCACTCTTCTCTCCCTCATGTGAGCAATATTCCATATGCCAGAACTTATATAGCCATGTTTCCTTCAACAGATGCTCCATCTGATCACTGACAAGTATTCAAAATAATCAGTCTATACTAATCGTTGCCAAGGTGTAATTTTTCCAAGAGGCTATATGTGCATTTTAATATGGGCCTTCAAGAAATACAATGCCTTATATTAAAGCAGTGATTAAAAAGCATCATCATTTGATTAGCATATTGATTGCAGTTTGGCCCTAATGCATTTATTAATATATTAACGTGCAAATTAACCAAATGATAATCAATACAGTGAAATCATAGACTTAAGAAAATAACATACAAAACAATTTAGATATGGGTGTCTTTGACAGAAAGAGGCCCTGATCATAATGTATAAATCCATAGTCAGAGACTGTGGAAAAGGAATCCATCCTATCTAGTATTAATATACCTTTGTGGTAGCATCTCAATTTTGTCCATTTTAATAAACATTAATTTAAAAGATTATTCTAAAAATTTATTTCTTGATATATTTGTCATTTCTCAGGTTATTTTGATTTAAAACAATGAAATGTATACAGAGTTGAAAAGTATATAACTCCTCATCATAGGATAAATAGTCATGACACATCTACCAATTTATTTTTATAATAATTCTAGAAAAAGTCAACTATTACTTTTTTTTAAAGATTTATTTATTTATTTAAAAGAGTTAACACACAGAGAGAAGCAGAGGCAGAGAGAGAGAGAGAGAGAGAGAATCTTCCATCTGCTGGTTTACTCCCCAGTTGGCCACAACAGCCGGAGCTGGGCCTATCCGAAGCCAGGAGCCAGGAGCTTCTTCCAGGTCTCCCATATGGGTACAGGGGCCCAAGGACTTGGGTCATCTTATACTGCATTCCCAGGCCACAGCAAAGAGCTGGATCGGAAGTGGAGCAGCCGGGACAGGAACCGGTGCCCATAAGGGATGCTGGCACTGCAGGCAGTGGCTTTACCCATTATGCCACAGTGCTGGCCCAACTATTAGATTTTATAAATGAAAGGGATATAGTAATGAGATATAGGAAGACAGGGATTCTACTAGACAAAGACTGTATATAATTTGTCTTGAAATTTATTTTGTGTGACATTTAAGTGAATGTGATCTTCATTCGACTTACAGGCCAAAATCCAAGGAAACATAAAAAATTGGCTAAACTGCCACAGCCTGAGAAGGAGGTTAAGATGCGTGTTGTCATGAAAAACAGTAAAAGCTTTGGAAAGGAGTTAGTTTGGATGTTTCAGTTGAATACATTAGGTGAAATGACAGCTTGAAAACAATGGTTATTCCAAGGGAGGAGGGAAAAAATACAGTATGATGAAATAATATGTCAGGAGAGTCATAAAATATGCAACAAATTGCCAAGAGGGAAAATAGCTAAAATAAGAAAAGGCAAGAAAATCCTATAATAGCTTATTACGAAAATATACTTATAAAAGTACAGAAACATTGCATATCAGATCCAGGATGAATTATAAGAAGCAGGGAGAATCTAGTCAATCTCCTACATGCTGAAAGTAATAAGACTTATGACAAGAAACAAAGCAGTTATCAAAAACAACAAAACCCATTAGTGGCACATCAATACTCTATAGTGTAAAGTAAGTATCACTTAAACAGTGTAGATAATTTGCTTATTCAAATTATGGCTCAATCTCCCCGACTTTAATTTTCAAAGAAGTGACAAGAAATGTTATCCAGAGGAGATTTTTCTCTCACCTAACTCTTGGCAAAAGATGATTGATAATTTTGATCATTTTTGTCAATGTGATAGTTAATAATTATCATTAATTCATTTTTATTATGTGCTAGATACTGTGCTAAGCACTTTACATATTTTCCTTTGCTCTCGTTTAACTTTTACAGCCACCCTAGGAGAAGGCATTGTTAATGCCCCATGTTCAGATAAGGAAATGGAGGCTTACCAGGGAGTAATTTCCCTAAACATTAATACACACACATACACACACACACAATTTCTAATCAATTAGAATAATTCTGACTGTTAAATAAGGAAACTGGCAACTAAAGCTATAATCAAAGAGCAGGAAGTTGTAATCCAAGCACACTTCTAATTCCTTCAAAAACAAATACAAGACATGTTTCTGAGAAAAGTTGTAACTTTGTGATGTCCACTAGTGGAGTAAAGGGTTAGAATGAGTCAATTGAAGGCTAGAAATTTGAAACACAAAAGAGGGAAAATTGTATGGCACTATGATCATTCTGTTGGGTATACATCCAAGTGCCTCATCAAGAAATCTGTATTCACTGTAACATTGTTCACAATAGCCAAAATATGGAAAGAATGTGTCTAAAATAGATAAATAAAAAATTATGATATATTAGCTAATCCTATACAGTGTTGGGCAGAATGTAAATTAATACAACCTTTATGGAAACTAATATGGAGAATCCTCAAAAAACTAAAAGTAGGTCTACCATATGATTCAGTCATATCACTTCTGGGACTATATCTAATGAAATGAGGTATGTGTGTGTATGTGTGTGTGTGTACATATATGTGTGTATGAGGAGGTTTCAAAAATTTTACAGAAGATTGAATTAAAAGATAAATTCATGTATGTGTAAAAAGATTTCAAAATCCACAGGTTTTTTTTCATAATATACATTTTCCTCAAACTTTTCACAGCTCTCCCATATATATAAAAGAATTTTATTTAGTCATATAAAATGTGATATTGGAGTGCGGAAGTTGGCGTAGCGGTTAATTCACCACATAGGACACTAACATCCCATATTGGAGTGACTGATTCAAATCCATGTTCCACTGCCAGTTCCAGGTTCACGTCAATGCAGACCATGGGGGTCATCAGGTGATGGCCTAAGGACTTGGGTCCATATCACCCATGTAGGAGACCTGGATTGAGTTCTGAGCCCCTGGCTTTGCCTGACCCAGCCCAGGCTGTTGAAAGTAAACCAGCAGATGAAAGATCTCTCTTTCAAACAATATGAAAATAAAATAATAAATGTTTTCTACAAAGAAGGAGATGCTGTCATTTAAGACAATATGGAGAAATTTGGAGGACATTATGCTAAGTGAAGTTAGCCATAAATGGAAAGAAAAATAGTGTATCATCTAAATTATAGGCAGAATAATTATCTAAAGTAGAATATTTAGAAACAGAGTAAATGTTGGTTACTCCCCAAGGGATAGGAGGGGAGAGGGAATGAGAGTGGTAGGTCAAGGGGTACAAATCTTTTTTTTTATTTTTTAAGATTTAATATTTATTTATTTGAAAGTCAGAGTTACAGAGAGAGAAGGAGAGGAAACGAGAGAGTGAGTGGTCTTCCATCCACTGGTTCACTCCCCAGTTGGCCGCAATGGTCAGAGCTGCGCCAATCCTAAGTCAGGAACCAGGAGCTTTTTTTTTTTTAAGATTTTTATTTATTTATTTGACAGGTAAAGCTATAGACAGAGAGAGAGACAGAGAGAAAGGTCTTCCTTCTGTTGGTTCACTCCTCAAATGGCCGCAACAGCTGGAGCTACGCCAATCCAAAGCCAGGATCCAGGTGTCTCCTCCTGGTCTCCCATGCGGGTGCAGGGGCCTGAGCACCTGAGCCATCTTACACTGCTTCCCCAAGCATGTTAGCAGGAAGCTGAACTGGAAGTGGAGCAGCCGGGACTTGAACCAGTGCCAATATGGGATGCCGGCATAGCAGGCGGCAGCTTTACCCGCTACGCCACAGCGTCGGCCCCAAGGGGTACAAATCTTCTAGTTATGTAGTAAGTCTAGAGATCTCTTGTACAGCATGGCACTATATAATAATATTGTATTAAATAATGAAAATTTGCTAACATGGTAGATTGTAGATGCTTTCATCACTAAAAAGGTAACTATGGAAGGTAATATATGTGTTTGAATGTAGAAATCACTTCACTAGAGATATGTACATCAAAACAGTATATATACACTTTAAATATACAGAATAAAATACATTTTTAAAAAGAGAAGATATAATCTGTGGAGCAAGAAAGGGTAAACTCACCTCACAGGTGGGGTGGTTAGCATTAGAAAGAAGGAAGGATATCTCTTCCGCTGAAAAAAGAAGGCAAAGTGGAAGATATATGTGTGGATGCAGGCATCATTTTTGGTAGTAGTGAGATGATGTGGGGGGTAGGGGAAGACAACTTAATGGTGTGTATTTTATCAACAAAATAGGTAAAAGGCAATCAACTGTGGAAACCTGGAGGTTTGAAGAGATGGGAAAAGTTTTGAAATAGTTGTAGCAATTGGAAGATAAAGTTAAATGGGAAATTCACTAATAACATCAGGGAGCATTATGGAACCCTCTGAAGAAGAAAGTAAATATTGATCGTATAATTGATGTAGATATTTTAATGTGAAATATACCATGCATGATGATTAATTTTATGCATCAACTTGACAGGGCCACTGTGCCCAGATATTTGGTGGAGCATTTTTCTTGGCATACATATGAATATTTTTAAAATATATTTAGAAATAAATCAATGGACTTTAATCTTCCTCTATAATGCAGGTGGGCCTCATCCAAACACTGAATACAACAAAAGGTTAACCTCCTTCTATTTCCCTAGCAAAAAGAATTAACCTGCAGACTGCTCTCAGCCCAAAGAAATCAGCAATTTACAAGTGGATATCATTTCCTAAAGGGACATGATGAGGAGCACGTGTTCGGTATAGCTCTTAGGATGCCAGTTAGAGTGCCCATATCCCACAGCAGAGTTCCTAGGTTCAAGTCCAGCTGTGTTTTCAATTCCAGGATGCTAACTAATGTGCACTCTGGCAGGTCATGATTCAAATACTTGGGTCCCTGCCATCCATGTAGGAGATTCAGATTGAGTTCCAGCTCCCTGCTTTGGCTTGGTTCAGTCCTGCTTGTTGTGGGCATTTGAAGAGTGAACCAGAGATTATATCTGTTTTTTCACCTTTCTGTCTGTGTATCATCTATCTATAGATTGGCAAGGAAAATATTATTGCTTTTTGTGCCCTAGGGAAAATGACTATCAACAGCAAGATACAGCCAACACCACAGATATCTGAATTGGATTAGCTTATATAATTCTGATTTTAAAAATTAAAGAAATGCAAACATTTTGCTTGATGTATATCAAAAACTGTTGCACTTAGATCAGCTGTAGACAAAAGCAGAGCTTTCAGTGGGAATTTTAAATAAATGATATCACGATCCTGAAGCATTTCTTTGAAGAATTGTAGTGGGAGATAATATATGATTTTACCAGTATAACCCTGAAGACAATGTACGATCAAAGCAATGACTACCAAGAGGTGGAAGTGCCTATTCAAAGCCAAACTAGATTTGTCAGAAGTAAAGGATATGGCAATATTTGTTTGGGATGCTCAGAGTGTTTTGCTTGTTTAATTTTGGGAGGACTAAATAACAATAATGCTTGCTTATTATGAGAGGTTTTTGAAAAAGTAAGCCATAGTGTAATAGATCAATGCCTGTAGAAAACTTCCCCAGAGATTCTTCCTTCTCCATAGCCATATTCCTGCTCATTCCTTCCATCAAACAATGGCAATTTTTGTGAGAATTTCAATGAGAAATCATTGCACATCTTACAACCCTGATTTTGACATTTCTGACTTTTTTTGGCTCCCTCATATGAAAAAATATGAAGAGTACTCATTTTTCTTTCATTTAATAATGTCACAAAACCCCATTGACATGGCTAAATCCTCATTCATTTCAGTTATTTAAAGATAGACTAAATGGTTGGTATTGTTGCTTACAAAAATATCTTGAACTTGATGGAGATTATGTTGAAATAAATTAATATTTTTTATTTTTACCATTTAATATTATCTTCTTTGACAAACTTTATGAAATCCCCTTGTGTGTGTGTTCTCTATTGGCTCAGTTTTTCTGAAGAATCAGATAAATAATATATCACTTATACAGAAAAATGAATAAAATATCTACACACAAGGAAAAATTAAAAATTATTAACACCATTTACATATAAAGAAATAGAGCATTTCCAATGCTCTCAATATCTCATGGACCCCTTCTTGATCCCATTTCCTCCCCAGATAATATTGTAAAACTGTGAACAGTATGCACAACTGTATCTTTTTCTTTCTTAACATAATTTAGCATCACTTTGTAGACTCCAAAATGGTGGATAGTTGGGTTGGAGCAATGTTGCCTGTAATGGCATGATACAGTGTATGGACAACTGTATAAAAACATTAAGAATAATAGCAAAATATCATTATTGGGAATTTCCACATATGGAAAGAGGTACACTGATATGTTAGAATGAATACTGGAAGTCTATGAACTAGGTGCTTAATAGACAAAAGCCACTGCTACCCAGCTGCCAGAAAGAGTGGTTTCCAGTATTTCAAAATCAGTTATTTTTGGCAAATGTCCTCTAACATTTAACTGACTTATAACTAGTAAAGCTATCTCATAAATCAACTTATTTCAATCCATTGCAGTATATTTTGCATCTAGTTTATACTAGACAGTTCAATGGAGTGTTACATTGCTTCATTTAGATGTATTCTAAGTGATTTGGGACCTTTGTTATGTGTGTATCTGTGTGCCAAAGCAGGAACTAAATCAAAGCATACTAACCTTGGCAATTGTCAATCCATCTCTGCAGAAGTGAAAAAGGTCTTTCAATCATACATACTCATTAGTCTTCTTTACTTGACAGTCATTTCCTTGCCCCCATTGACATCTAAAGCACATTGGTTTATACACAGCTGCCATTACAACTCAGGTTAAGATACATACCTCAGATATATTCCCAATTAATTCATATTTTAAAAACAATTAAGAGAAATAAAATTTATAGAGGATTCTTGCAAATTTATTCAAATCATGTATTTCTCTATTCACTAAAAATGTATCTTTGGATTAAGTTAGACCCACAGAGAGACATACATCAATTGTATTATTTAGGACTCATAAAATTGTTTTTATTGATGCCATCAACTTATCTTGAAGAATCCCAAAAGGAACACTTTTATGAAGTGCTTCATTGTATTTTCCATAAAACTATTGTTGAGGACTTTGCCCATCATATTACACAATTTTCACTTTTTACATTGCAGTGAAGAATTTTCTCTTATATCTCAGCACGAGATAATTGTATTAATTCTATTTCACTAAATTATTTTGGATCAGTGCAGCTCCGACTGTTGCGGCCATTTGGGGAGTGAACCAGCGGATGAAAGACTTTCTCTCTCTCTCTCTCTCTCTCTCTCTCTCTCTCTCTCTCTGCCTCTCCTCTCTTTGTGTAACTCTGAATTTCAAATAAATAAATAAATCTTTAAAAAAAGGAATGGGGGCCTCCCAAGTGATATCTTAACCACTGTACCAAATCCTGCCCCTGTTTGCATTAAATGATAGGGATTTTAGAGGTAAATGTTAGGCTTACTTTTAGAAGGTGTACTGACTTGGCATCTATTCTATGTATTTGTATCACCCTTGTCTTTGTTTTGTTTACCCATATTTATTTCTATTTTTCTCTGACAAATTTTACTCTTTTTAGGGACTTTTTCATGCTGTATGAATTTTGTAAGCCACCTTGAATTCTTTGGGGAAAAAATAGGGCAAAAGTCAGCAAATATACTGCATATTAATTATGAACAGAGAGGGCATCATGGACTAGTGGAAAAAGCAAGTGCTAAGGATGCTTACTTGAGGCTCTGTTTTTCTAATCTAAAGAACCAGGCTATCTTTCCTTTATCACTCAAGAGCTTTGTAAAGATAAAATATGAAATTATGTACAAAAATGCAATACTTTAACTGTAGACTAACTTAAATGCAAAAATGACCACAGTAGTATTATTTTTAAGGAGACTATAACTGATAATTTGTGCAATAAGCTAAAATGAGAGATTATATCCCTCAATCATACTGAAAATAGTAATAGCCACCTATAAGGAGATAATGAATCATAGTGGCTTTATCCTAAGTCTTGGGAACAATAAGAAGTTAAATGTTATCAACTTGTTTTGAAAGTTGTTTACTGCTTTTCTGTGTGCATGAAAATGTACTGTTATAACTCACAATACTTTTTATCATAGAAAATAAATAACTCAGTTTCCTCATCTGCCAACTGAAGAGGCTAAGGTATGCATTATCCATGCTCCCTTCTAGAGAATGCCTATATTATTTCATAGATTTTTAAGTTGTGCCAGCCAAGCAACTATTCATAGTATATTTTTGTGTTGTCATAAAATGATAATTGCTATTAACTTTATTAAACATTTATTTAAAGAACTAATTGCTGTAAGTTCAGTTCTTTACTAATCCCTTTGTGCCATCTATAATAAAATAGTCTCCTGGTTAGTACTCAGGTCTAATTCATGATATCATAAAAGATACTAGTGGAACACAAAAGCACTTGTAGAAATGAGAAATGTCATACCCAACACCTATGTTACAAACCAAGCACAGGACAGTTAAAACATCCTGAAAAATGGTACAAAGTTTGTTTGAATCTTTCATTTTTATTTTTTAAAAATATTTATTTATTTTACTTGAAAGTCAGAGTTACACAGAGAGAAGGAGAGGCAGAGAGAGAGAGAAAGAGGTCTTCTATCTGCTGATTCACTCCCCAATTGGCCATAACGGCTAGAGCTGGGCCGATCTGAAGTCAGGAGCCAGGAGCTTCTTCTGGGTCTCCCAGTTGGGTGCAGCGGTCCAAGGACTTGGGTCATCTTCCAGTGCTTTCCCAAGCCATAGCAGAGAGCTTGATTGGAAGTGGAGCAGCTGGGACTCGAACCGGCGCCCATGTGGGATGCCAGGACTGCAGGCTGCAGTTTTACCCGCTACGCCACAGTGCTTGCTCCAGTTTGACTCTTTTAAATGTGGCTGTGCAAACCCAGTAAACAAATCAAAATCTTTTGAAAGATCTTTTACTAAAATGTTATAATGTTAATGTATTAATGAGACTATCTGAATAATCTAAAGGTACCTACTACCACAGCTATCGTTGAATCCACAGAGAAATGAAACCACTCATTTGCATGGTTTTCTTAGTGATGATGAAGAATATCTAAGAGGGATAAGTAACCATTAATATGTTGGCTTTAGTGAAATAAGCCAGTCCCCAAAAGGCAAATATAACGTTTTCCCTTATTTGTGGTAACTAATATACAAAGTACAAAAAATGCAATGTATATGAGTTAAATTGACATTTTGAGATTTGATTATTGTTATAGCCTTTTTCAATACTTTTTAGGAGCAGTGATTTTTATATGTACTACTTGTTGAATTCTGTATTTCATGGAGGGTTAAGTTTATGATTATGAAGAAAATTGAAAGTATGCCATTGTAAAAATTAAAAAAAAAAGTAAGGAGAGAAGGTGGGAAGGAGGGAGGGAGAAAGGACAGGCAGGAAGTATCATTATGCTTTTAAAATTGTATGTATGAAATACATGAAATTTTTACCGTTATATTGTACAAACCGTTGTACATTTTTTAAAGTAAAAAAAAAGGTATTCCCACAAGCTCTTTAATATTCTTTACTTCAAGATGATGCGGTTAATTTTCTCCCTTTGCGTGTGAACTAAATTTAGTGGGATGTATTTTCACTTACTCTTCCATAAGTAACTGTGGAAGAAACCAGATGCAAAGTCACAAAGCCACTCACCTAACCGGATGTTCATGTTGTAACTGAGACCCTTAACCAGTGAGGAACCTCAGGACTGCTACCAACAGTCATACTTGGCTAAGTATGGCAACTTGAAAGTAGATCCTACAGCCTCCCAAAGAAGCCATCAGATGACTACAGGCCTGGTTGACATCTTATATGTAAACTCATGGGAGATCACAAAATAGACCTACCCAGCTAAGTGTTTTCCAAATTCCTAATGCAAACTGTGAGATACGAATGTTTGATGTTTTAAGCCACCAAGCTTTGGGTTAATTTGTTATGCAGCATTGGATTACTTACACTAAGACTTCAATCCTAGGTACATGTATCATGCATATAAATCCATGCAAAAATGGAACAGAGTATTTGAATTATTTGGCGAATAGTGGAAAACACCTGATGAAGAAATATACTTTGATATTTCAACAGATGCGGAGCCATCTATGCAATTGGGTCATTCTCCCTCCTCATCAGGTCTAGTGTTGGAGTTTTTGCATATTTTGAAAACAGAATTCAAACCTGATCCTTTAATATATGTTTACCCTGGATTACTGATGACTTTAAACAAAAAACAAAACAAACAAAAAAAAAAAAAACCTCTTCCTTGGGAAAGAACCATTGTACAAACCAAACAGGTTGACCCCACCACCACCACCACCATCTTTTCCTTCATAGACACCATGAACATTTCTAATCCTCACTATGCTAGTAATCAGTTTGAAAGCGTTCCTTGCATTTTAGTATTGCTAGAATCATAACCATTGCTAGGAATCCAGGAACTCAACAAAACATGCCTTTTAAAAATCACAGCAGCATAACCTGAAGAAAATGCAGATAATCACTCTCCCAAACGTGTGCTATTTAAAATGCACTCCCCCATCCATTTTGATTGCCCTGATCATTTTTCAAAATGGCAAATAAGAAAATTGGACTTTTTTCTTTCTCTTCAGCTATCGTGTTTATTCAACATGAATCAAAAACAGGCTTGGATAAAGGGTAAATATAACTGACAAGGTGACAGTTGGCCAATGTTATAAAATACTACACCTGCTTACTCCAACCCCCACTTTTAAACATCCCTGATATTTTCACCTTGTGTATGTCTACTCCTATATTATTTTACCTGCAAAGTACAAGAAATCTTTTTATCTTATTGTTATTAAATAAAATAATATTGGAAAACTTATATTGTCGTCCTTATCCATTAGTACAATAAATCATTACCATAACAAGATTTGATTTATAGAAACTTCTCAACTTTCATCAAGATATTCAGTGAATTACCAAAAACATCATTATGAAGCTAGTTGCACTTTGACAACCTCAAGAAGAATAGCAATGTTCTAGTAAAATGTCATTGTATTTATTTAAATGGATGAAAATCATACTAAGATGAGTACTAAGAATGATCGTTGGGGATAATTATATATCGATATGAATCCTCAAATTTGATTTTTTTTATTTGACAGAGTTAGACAGGGAGAGAGAGAGAGAGAGACAGAGAGAAACATCTTCCTTCCATTGGTTCACCCCCCAAATGGCCGTTACAGCAGGAACTACACCGATCCGAAGCCAGGAGCCAAGTACTTCCTCCTGGTCTCCCATGCAGGTGCAGGGGCCCAAGCACTTGGGCCATCCTCCACTGCCCTCCCGGGCCACAGCAGAGAGCTATAACATTGCATATTACTTAAATCAATCTGCATTTGTAATGCTTTAAAAAATAAACTCTTGTGTGAAACTGTTAACAAAGGACAAGGCTCATGGGATGAGCTCAACAGATGCTATTTCTTACTGCCACTGATACTGCTGCTGCTCTAATTTTTCTGAGAAGTGATAACTGTAGTGACAGTAATAATCTAATAGCTCCCTATAATTTACTTCTATGTTCTTTCCTTTATTATTTTTTTTCAGGAGAGGACATCATATTAATTATAGAAAGGTTAGTTATTGAAGCACAATATACTAAGATTATCATTGAGTTCCTTCATTATATGTAATCAGCAAAAAGAGCCGTATTTTAAATAAGACAATGACATAGGCAAATGGGAAGGGAAAGGAAGAAAAGCTGAAGAATACTCCTCACATTTTGCAATGGAAAAGAAACTTATTTTTTAGCTTCTAACACATGTAATAATGCTAACCCATTGTTGATCTAGTTCTATGAGTTGTAAAAATATTACCTTTATTAAGAAGCATGAAGAGAAGAACAAAAAGAGAAGAGATGAAAATAATCATAATTATATAATACGGAGATGAATAAAAAGGAAAGCAGTGACACTAACTGAAGATAAGCTTGCTAAACTTTTTTTCACAACAACGACAGAGACCAAATGTGAACATATCTGAAGCCTACCATCGTGGACTTCACCCAGTCTTCTCTGGGTAAGGAGGTGACTCTGGTCCTGACTCCATAGAATAAGTTGAATTTATAGAGGCCATATCAGGTTTCCATAAAAGAGAACTTAAGAGGAGCTTGTAAGCAGAGATTTGTACCAAGGGATTATAAATCCTGAGGGACCTTCAGTTCAGACACTAAAGTGCCCCAAAGCTTCTCTTAAATCAGGCAACTCTGCCCTGCTGCTTTACCTTGTTAAGTGGTCCCTTTTCTAATGTCTAGAGAGTGGACATTCCCATGTCAGCTAAGATAAAGACTATTTAGAAATGCAAAATACACTTCAACTCTTATAATTTGTTGTAAAATTAAGCCTCTATTTTTATCTAAGGTTATAATGAAAGTGGAATCCAGGTGGAAAAGAGATCAAGAAATTTATTTCTCTCTGTCCTCAGTGCTTTGTAATAATTCACAAAAGTACAAATACTTGTTTATTAAAAATATGGGAACAGAGCAGAGAATGGATAATATAAAAGAACTGGACCTCACACTTAGTTCCTTCAGTTTTCAAAGCTTTTTCAAAACACTACATGGTATCTAGTTCAAAGTCAGCAGCCGTGAGCATACTCAAAGTACGAGATGTTCTTTACACTTCACAATACATTACAGACGACCATTGGAGAAGAGAACTTTATTAAAAATAGGCATTGGTATGATACAACGTGTTGTTTCTGTTCTTTTTTTAAAAAAAGATTTATTTATTTAATTGGAAGGCAGAGTTGCAGGGCTGGGGGAGAATCAGAAAGATCATCCATCTGCTGGTTCACTCCCCAAATGGCTGCAATGACCAGAGCTGGGCCAGGCCACAGCCAGGAACCAGGAGCCAGGATCTTCTTCTGGGTCTCCCACGTGGGTGCAAGGACCCAAGGACTTGGGCCATTTCCATTGCTTTCCTAGGTCATTATCAGGGAGCTGGATCAGAAGTGGAGAGGCCAGGACTTGAACCGGCTTCCATATGGGATGTAGGTGCCACAGGCAGTGGTTTTACCTGCTATACCATACCACTGGGCCTATTTCTGTTCTTGTGGAAAAATATTTTATAGCACTTAGCACCTTATAAAGTGCTTTATAATAAGTCTATTTGTTATAGTTCATAGGTACCTAAAGGAGATGGGCCAATACTATCAATCTCATTTTCCAGATGAGAACATCGTGATACTTAAAATTCCCAAAAAATCTTCCTTGAGTCATTTACTTACAAAGAGCTTTTTAACAGTAGTTCACCCAAACAGGAATAAGCTCCAATTAAGAGTTATTCGTAAAATCATCAGGACCTCAACTAAACAGACAATTGGATTCATCCCATCTAAATTTCTTCTTAAAATATAAATTGATATTTTTATAATGGGCTGCAGCATTTGGTTCAATGGATTAAGCTGCTGCCTGAGATATCAGCATGCTATATGCCAGACCTGGTTAGAGTCCCAGCTGCTCCCCTTCCAATCCAGCTCCCTGCTAATGTGCTGGGAAGGCAGCAGAAAATGGCCAAAGTACTTGGGACCCTTTCACCTATGTGAGAGACCTGGAGGAAGCTCTTGGCTCCTGGCTTTGGCCTGGCCCATCCCTGGCTGTTACAGTCATTTGGGGACTGAACCAGTGGCTGTAAGATCTCTTTCTTTTTGTGTCTCTCCTACTGAAACTATGACTTTCAAATTAATTAATTAATTAATTGATCTTTAAAAAATCTTTATGAAAATCGCAAATGTATTAAATAGAAGGATGGGACCGGCACCGTGGCTCAGTAGATTAATCCTCCACCTGTGGCACTGAAATCCCATATGGGCGCCAGTTCTAGTCCTGGCTGCTCCTCTTCCAATCCAGCTCTCTTCTGTGGCCTGGGAAGGCAGTGGAAAACGGCCCAAGTTCTTGGGCCCCTGTGCCCTTGTGGGAGACCAGGAAGAAGCACCTCGCTCCTGGCTTCAGATCGGCACAGCTCCTGCCATTGTGGCCATTTGGGGAGTGAACCAGCAAATGGAAGACCTTTCTCTCTGTCTCTCCCTCTCACTGTCTGTAACTCTATCTCTTAAATAAATAAATGAAATCTTTAACAAAAGTATTAAGTGGAAGGAAAACTGTAGTAAGTAATGAGTATATAGCTTGCTAAATTTTATTTAAGCATATATGTTACACATTGACAAGAAAATATAAGACTACCCCTATTCATTGCTGTCTGGACTGCATGATATTCCTACGTATGTCATTATTTCATGCCTCTTCTGGAACAGAAAAGACAGTTAATTTCTTTTTTTTAAAAAGATTCGCTGAAGTTTTCCGATCCAATGATCTTGTGCCTTTAACTATGGGTACAAATAATATTCTGTTTGGTTTTTCAGTCAATTTTTTAATTACCTGAAAAAGCTTTTACTACCTTCAACACCTGAATATTCAGCACCATTTAACCTAAAAATGACTAGTGGGAATAAATAAAAATGCATGGGCAGGCAAGTAGTTTGTTGGCACTATTCTAGTGCCACAATCTACCTGTATTGTCCTTGTGCATATTTTTAACAGAACTGATGAGTTCCTGAGAAAATTGATTATATATTTCTGTTCATAAAAGCATATTTTTTCCTCTGCCTTATCTTTTTGAATTGGAGTCAGTGGGATGACTTGGCAGAGAAAGGAGAAAAAAGACCTGGAACCAAGACTGGATTTCAAAATTCCATTTAAAATTTACACATGACATTTGAAATTCCACTTTTATTTTTTAAAATTTTTTGACAGGTAGAGTTAGACAGTGAGAGAGAGAGAAACAGAGAGAAAGGTCTTCCTTCCATTGGTTCACACTGCAATGGCCGCCGCAGCTGGCGCACCGCGCTGATCCAAAGGCAGGAGCCTGGTGCTTATCCTGGTCTCCCATGGGGTGCAGGACCCAAGCACTTGGGCCATCCTCCACTGCACTCCCTGGCCACAGCAGAGAGCTAGCCTGGAAGAGGGGCGACCCGGACAGAATCCAGCGCCCCAACCTGGACTAGAGCCCGGGGTGCTGGCGCCACCAAGTGAGCCACGGTGCCGGCCAGAAATTCCACTTTTAAAGAATCATTAAATTCTTTAATGAAAATGCTCAAATAGGCCAGCGCCACGGCTCACTAGGCTAATCCTCCGCCTTGTGGCGCCGACACACCGGGTTTTAGTCCCGGTCGGGGCGCCGGATTCTGTCCCGGTTGCCCCTCTTCCAGGCCAGCTCTCTGCTATGGCCCGGGAGTGCAGTGGAGGATGGCCCAAGTGCTTGGGCCCTGCACCCCATGGGAGACCAGGATAAGTACCTGGCTCCTGCCATCGGATCAGTGTTGTGCGCTGGCCGCAGCGCGCAGGCCACGGCGGCCATTGGAGGGTGAACCAACGGCAAAAGGAAGACCTTTCTCTCTGTCTCTCTCTCTCACTGTCCACTCTGCCTATAAAAAAAAAAAAAAAAGAAAAAGAAAATGCTCAAATAATGAATGATTTTTTTTATTATCTTAAAAGTTGTATTCATTTATTTTATTTGAGAAAGAGAGATAAGACAGAGCTCCCATCTGTTTGTTCACTCCCCAAATGCTTGCTAAGGTTGGGACTGGGCTGAGGCTGGAGCCAGGAGCCAAAAACTCAATCCAATATCCCACATGGGTGGCGGGAATCCAACTACTTGAGCCATAATTGCTAACTAACAATTTGATAGCTTGAGAGCAAGTAAATATTCATTTTAGTACTTACTACTGAGTTAATATACTGCCAACAGTTTCTCTTCTTTCTTCATTATATCTCAATTTGCTTAATTTACTAGTATTTTTAACTGAGTTTATTAACTTCTTAAAGGATGTAGGAATGGATAAGAAGTTCTTGCCATAACGATTGTAGACTTCATATGCTTTACATCATCACATTGTCATTAAAAGAGCAATTTCTCTATACTAACATCACAAGGCATAAGTAGTGCTGATACCCTACAATATGTAGTTTTAAAAGTTTTTGCTGGTGTTGAATATGAACAGCAGAGACAAGAAGCAATATGAATCTTGAACTTTGGATAAGAGAAGAATCCAAATAAGTCCATCTTAAATCATAGCCACACAGATCTTCTAGTCTACAAAAGGAACACACTCTGAGATAAACTCATCAGAAGAAAAACATCAAAGTTTAACTAGAAGCATTCAGGACATTTTGTATCCATATCAGAGTCCCAAAGAATAAGAATTCACTGGGCTTTCCTGCCTACCAAAAAGTATAAGTGACGATGAGAAATGAAATAGCCTTAAGTCAGAAGGATAAGAGAAAAAGTAAAAATTGAGACCAAATGGTACTTAATTCTGTATTCACTGAATTTCCAGTAAACATTCTTCTTTTAGGAATATAGCTTAAAGTGTTTTTAAATATTAATACTTAAATTACATATAGAAATGAGGATTAGAATGAGAGGAGGGGCCGGCGCTGTTGTGTAGCAGTTAAAGGCACTGCATGCAACACAAGCATCCCATATGTGTGCTGGTTCAGGTTTCAGCTGCTCCTGTTACAACCAAGTTCCCTGCTAATGTCCTGGGAAGAGCAGTGAAAGATGGCCCAAGGGTTTAGGACCTTGTACCCACATGGGAGATCCAGAAGCAGCTCCTGGCTTGTGGCCTCAGCCTGGCCCTGCCCTGGCAATTGTGGCCATCTGGGGAGTGAAACAGTGGATGGAAGATCCCTGTCTCTACCTCTCTTTGCAAATCTTCCTTTCAAATTAAATAAATCTTTGCTTAAAAGAAAAAAGAAAAAAAGGAGAGGATGTATCCACATGTCAATAACAGTATATATACCAGCTGTCAAGATAAATTAATATTCATTTGAACATTTAGTAGGGTTAAAGTTAAAGCTTAGGGACAGATTTTCAATGGGATTTTTCCCAGAATTACATAGCCAGGAGTAAAAGCATCTGAGAAATTATCACATAATTCATTGATTGTTAGTGCTCTGGTACAGCAGATGAGCCAGTTTGCCCTCAGGATATTTACCTGTATAATTGAGATGGTGTACTATCACTAATACAGCTGTTGCCTTTGTACGTGCGCACAGAGCATCTGTGCATTTCAGTGGTAATGATATGTATTGGCATAAGACAACAGGAAAAAGAGAGATCTGGGGGAAGTAGAGGGAGGAAAAGGAGTAAGAGAAAGGACCAGGGAGGGAGAAGGAAAAGAAAGTTAAAGCGATAAGCAGGGATAGTGGGTATGAAGAAGAAATTTTACTTAAGGAGTCTTAACACCCTCAAAAATCTGTAATGAACAGACTTTTTAAAGCATTTTATTAAAATACAGTATATACATACCAAGAAATGCACTTAAGTGCACAGACCAATGAGTGGGTTTTTTTTGTCTAATCGCCCTTATAACCAACACTCATGTGAGAAAAAGGCATTACTAGTACCACATGAATCTTCACTATTCCCCCAAATCCGTTTCTTTCCTTCTAACATGTGAAACAAGAATATATTTTTATTTGCATAGAATGATTCAGTGAAGCAGTATTTATAGTTACACACCAAATGATCTAACAGCCATACAATTTTTATCCTCTACATATTAACTACCACAAAAAAGAAAAAAAATGAGATACTTTTCTTTTTGGATCTGGCTTATTTCACTTAGCATGATGATCTCCAGTTATATCCATTAGTGTCAAGATTTAATTTTTTATGGATGAGTAAATTCCATCATGGATATATGCCACATTTTCTTTACCCAGTCATCAGTTCATGACATCTAGGTTGATTCCATATCTTAGCTATTGTGAATTGAGCTGCTATAAGCATGCAAGTGCAAGCAACTCTTTCATATGCTGCTTTAATTTCCTTTGGATTTGTTCCCAGGAATATGATAGCTGGGTTATATGGTAGATCTTTTTTAGCTTTCTAAGGAACTTCCATACTGTCTTCCATCATGGCTGTACCAATCTACGTTCCGGACTGTACTGTATTAGGGTACTTTGTATCCACATCTTCACCAGTATTTTTTTTTTTAATTTTTGGATGATAGCCATCCTAAGTGGGATGAGGTGATAACTCAGTGTGGAATTTATTTGCATTTCCCTAAAAACCACTAATTCTGAGCATTTTTTCAAGTGTATGTTGGCCATTTGCATTTTCTCCTTTGGAAAATGTCTGTTCATATCATTTGTCCATTTTTTATTTTGGTTGTCTTTTTTTAAAAGATTTATTTATTTATTTGAAAGTCATTGTTACACAGAGAGAGGAGAGGCAGAGAGAGAAAGAGAGGGAGAGGGAGAGAGAGAGAGACAGAGAGACAGAGAGAGAGAGACCGAGAGAAAGGTCTTCCATCTGATGGTTCACTCCATATCTTGCAACAACATCCAGAGCTGTGCTGATCCGAAGCCAGGAGCAAGGAGCCTCTTCCGGGTCTCCCACATGAGTGCAAGGGCCCAAGAACCTGGCCCATCCTCTACTGCTTTCCCAGGCCACAACAGAGAACTGGATCAGAAGTAGAGCAATTGATCTCTAACCGGATTGGAAGTAGAGCAACTGGTCTTGAATCGGCACCTATATGAGATGCCAGCACTTCAGGCCAGGGCGTTAACCCACGGCATCACAACACCGGCCCCAGGGTTGTTTGTTGTATTCATTATTGAGTTTCTCGAGACTCTTATATATTCTGGATATTAATCCTTCATTGGATGCATAGTTTGCAGATATTTTCTCCTATTCTATTAGTTGCATCTTAACATTGTTGAATGTTTCCCTTGCTGTGTAGAAGCTTCTTATCTTAATGTAATCCATTTGTCCATGTTTTTTTTTTTTTTATGCCTGTGTTTCTGGATGTCTTATCCAAGAAGTCTTTGCCTATTCCAATGTCTTTCAGTATTTCCCCTATGTTTTCCTTTAGCAATGTGATGATTTTAGGTCTTAGGTTTAGAGCCTTGGAAAAATTGTGAGTTGATTTTTGTATAGAGTTTAAGGTAGGAGTGTTGTTTCAAATTTCTGCATGTGGAAATCTAATTTTTGAAACACCATTGGTTCAAGAAACTATCCTTTATCTAGGGAGTGATTTTAGCTCATTTGTCAAAAATTAGTTCATTGTAGATGCATGGATTAATTTGGGGGTTTCTAGTCTATTCCATCGATCAACATGTCTGTTTTTGTGCCAGTATCAGGCTGTTTTACTTATATTAGCCATATAGTTTGTCTTGTAATTTGGCATTGTGATGTCTCTGACTTTGCATTTATTGTTTAAGATTCCTTCGAGGTGGCAGCACTGTGGTGTAGCGTTTAAAGCCGCTGCATGCAGTGCCGGCATCCCATATGGGCACTGGTTCAAGTCCCAGCTGCACCACTTCTAAACCAGCTCTGCTATGACCTGGGAAAGGAGTGGAAGATGGCCCAAGTCATTGGGGCACTACACCCACATGGGAGACCCGGAAGAAGCTCCTGGCTTCGGATTGGTGCAGCTCCGGCCATTGCGGCCAATTGGAGAGTAAAGCAGCGGATGGAAGACTTCTCTCTCTCTCTCTCTCTGCCTCTCCTTTCTTTGTGTAACTCTGACTTTCAAATAAATAAATAAATCTTTTTTAAAAAAGATCCCATTGGCTATTTGGGCTACTTTGTGTTTCTATGCAAATTTTATGACTGTTTTTTCTAGATCTGTGAAGAATGTCCTGATATTTGATTGGAATTGCATTGATTTTGTGTATTGCCTTGGGGAGTATTCACATTTTGATGGCATTAATCCTTTGAAACTATGTACATGGAAGATTTTTCCACTTCTTGTGCTTCTTTTTTTATTTAATGTTTTATAATTTTCATTATAGGAATCTTCCACATCCTTTGTTAAATGAGACTGGCCTTGTTGTCTGATTCTGGATCTTAGTGGAAATGCTTCCAGATTTTCCCCATTCAATATGATGCTGGCAGTGGGTTTGTCATATATTGTCATGATTTTGTTGAGGTATGTTCTTTCTATACTTGTTAAGGTTCTTATTATGAAAGGATGTTTTTATAATATGCTTTCTCTACATCTGTTGAGATAATTATATAATTTTTATCCTTCATTTTGTAAATATCATGTATCATGTTTACTGATTTGCATATATTAGATCTTCCCCACATCCCTGGGATGTATCTCACTTGGTCCAGATTTATGTTCTTTTTGATGTGCTGTTGAATTCAATGAGCTATATATTGTTGAAGTTTTTGTATCTATGTTCATCTGGGATATTGGTCTGTAGTCCTATATTATGTTTTTTTTTTCTTTTTCTGGTTTAAGGATTAAGCTGCTGCTGGCCTCATAGTTGTAGTTAGTTGTGTCAATGATTTATCCATTTTTTTTCCAGAAAAAAAGTTCTTCATTTTGCTCACCACTTGTGTAGTTTTTATTTCTATTTTGTTTATTTCTTCTCTAGTTGTTATTATTTCTTTTCTCCTACTAATTTGAGGTTTGGTTTGTTCTTGCTTTTCTAGAATCTTGAGATGCATCATTGTATCATTTGATACATTTCCAATTTTTGATGTAGGCACTTATTGCTATGAGCTTTTCTCTTTTTTGTTTTTTTTTATAGAAAACTTCTATTTAATAAATATAAATTTTGAAAGTACAACTTTTGTATTATACAGGTTCTTCTCCCCATACCCACCCTCCCACCCACAAACCATCCCATCTCTTATTCCCTCTCCCATCCCTTTCTTCATTAAGATTTAGTTTTAATTATCTTTATATACAGAAGATCAACTCTATACTAACTACAGATTTCAACAGTTTGCACCCACACAGACACACAAAATATAAAGTACTGTTTAAAGACTAGTTTTACTGTGAATTCTCATAGTACAACACATTAAGGACAGAGGTCCTACATGGGGAGCAAGTGCACAGTGACTCCTGTTGCTGATTTAACAATCAACACTCTTATTTATGTCAGTAATCACCTGAGGCTCTTGTCATGAGCTGCCTAGTCTATGGAAGCCTCTTGAGTTCACAAATGCTGACCTTATTTAGACAAGGTCATAGTCAAAGTGGAAGTTCTCTCCTCCCTTCAGAGAAAGGTACCTCCTTCTTTGATGGCCCGTTCTTTCTACTGGGAATCTCACTCACAGAGATCTTTCATTTATGTCAATTTTTGTCACAATGTCTTGGCATTCCATGCCTGAAATACTCTCATGGGCTTTTTAGCCAGATCTGAATGCCTTAAGAGCTGATTATGAGGCCAGAGTACTGTTTAGGGTATTTGTCATTCTATGAGTCTCTGTGTATCCTGCTTCCCATGTTGGAGCATTCTCCTCTTTTTAATTCTATCAATTATTATTAGCAGACACTGGTCTAATTTATGTAATCCCTTTGGCACTTAAAACTATCTTTATGATCAGTTATGAACTTAAAGTTATCACTTTAACTAGTAAGATGGCATTGGTACTTGCCAACCTATTAGGATTTGGAGCCTCATGGCAAATTTTTAGGTTTACCCTTAGAGGTAAGTCCAAGGGAACATGTGCTGAACTGTACATCTCCTCCCTCTCTTATTCCCACTCTTTTTAACAAGGATTAATTTCTAATTGAATTTGAATACCTAAGAATAATTCTGTGTTAATTACATAGTTCAACCAATGATAGTAAGAAGAAAAAGAAAATACTAAAAAGAATAAAATATTAAGTTGTTCCTTGACAGGACAAGGGCTGCTCAAGTCATTACTTCTCATGGAGTCAGTTTCACTTCTACAGGTTTCTGTTTAGGTGCTCAGTTAGTTGTCACAGATCAGGGAGAACATATGATATTTGTCCCTTTGGGACTGGCTTATTTCACTCAGCATGATGTTTTCCAGATTCCTCCATTTTGTTGCAAATGACCAGATTTCATTTTTCTTTACTGCTATGTAATATTCCATAGAGTACATATCCCATAATTTCTTTATCCAGTATTCTGCTGATGGGCATTTAGGTTGATTCTATGTCTTAGTTACTGTGAATTGACTTGCAATAAACATAGAGGTGCAAATAGCTCTTTTATTTGCCAGTTTAATTTCCCTTGGGTAGATTCCAAGGAGTGGGATGACTGGTTCGTGTGGTAGGGCTATATTCAGATATCTGAGGTATCTCCATAATATCTTCCATGGTGGCTTTACCAGTTTGCATTCCCACCAAAAGTGAATTAGTGTGCCTTTTTCTCTACATCCTCGCCAGCATTTGTTGTTAGTTGATTTCTGTATGTAAGCCATTATAACTGGGGTGAGGTGAAACCTCGTTGTGGTTTTGATTTGCATTTCCCTGATGGCTAGTGATCCTGAACATTTTTTCCTGTGTCTGTTGGCCATTTGGACTTCCTCCTCTGAAAAATGTCTGTTTAGGTCCTTGGCCCATCTCTTAATTGGGTTGTTTGTTTTGCTGTTGTGGAGTTTCTTGATCTCTTTGTAGATTCTGATTATTAAACCTTTATCGGTTGCATAGTTTGCAAATATTTTCTTCCATTCTGGTGTTTGCCTCTTCACTTTCCTGGCTGTTTCTTTTGCAGAATAGAAACTTCTTAATTTGATGTAATCCCAGTTGTTAATTTTGGCTTTGACTGCCTGTTCCTCTGGGGAACTTTTCCAAGAAGTCTTTGCCTGTGCTTATATCTTGCAGGGTTTCTCTGATGTTCTCTAACAGTTTGATGGTGTCGGATCATAGATTTAGGTCTTTAATCCATGTTGAGTGGATTTTTGTGTAAGGTGTAAGGTAGGGGTCTTGCTTCATGTTTCTGCACGTGGAAATCCAGTTTTTCCAACACCATTTGTTGAATAGACTGTCCTCGCTCCAGGAATTGATTTTAGATCCTTGATCAAATGTAAGTTGGTTAGAGATTTTTAGATTGATTTCTGATGTTTCTATTCTATTCTATTGGTCTATCCATCTGTTTCTGTACCAGTACCATGCTGTTTTGATTACAACTGCCCTGTAGTTTTTCTTGAAATCTGGTATTGTGATGCTTCCAGCTCTATTTTTGTTGTATAAGATTGCTTTATCTATTAGAGATCTCCTGTGCCTCTATATGAATTTCAACATCATTTTTATCCAGATATGAGAAGAATGTCTTTGGTATTTTGATTGATATCACATTGAATCTGTACATTGCTTTTGGAAAAATGTACATTTTGATGATATTGATTCTTCCAATATATGAACATGGAAGATTTTTCCATTTTTTGGTATCTTCTTCTCCTTCTTTCTTTAAAGTTTTGTAATTCTCATCATAGAGATCTTTAACATCTTTGGTTAATTTTATTGAAAAATGGGTTCCGTTGTGTAATGGTGAGCACTCTGGACTCTGGGCTTTGCTCTTAATATTGTTTTTCCTGTGTGCAATAAGGTTTTATTGTTGTATTTTCATTTTCATTAGTTTTGAGAAATTTTTTTCATTTCCCTTTTGATTTCTTCTATGAATCACAATTCATTAAGGAGCATGTTGTTTAGTCCCTAAGTGTTTGTGTATTTCCTGGAGTTTCTTTGTTGATAATTTCCAACTTCATTCTTTTGTTGTCTGAAAAGATACATGATGTGATTTCAATTTTTTAGAATTTATTAAGACTTGTTTTATGGCCTATTACATCATCTATCCTAGAGACAATTCCATGCACTGGTGCAAATAATGTTTATTCTGCAGTCGTGGGATGAAATATTCTGTAAATATAAATTAGATCCATTTGATCGATAGTGTAGATTAGCTCTGTTGATTATTTGTTGCTTTTTTGTAGTTGATCTGTCCATTAATTAAAGTGAATCATTGAAGTTCTCCATTATTATTATTGTGTTGTAGTTTATATATCCCTTTAGATCCACTAACATTTGTTTTATTAATCTGGGTGCCCTGGTATTGCATGCATATATATTTACTATAGTCACATCTTCCTTTTGAATTGACCCCCTAATAATTACATAATGATCTTGTGTGTCTCTTTTAACAGTTTTTGTCTTAAGATCTATTTTATCTGATATGACAATAGTTATTCTTGCTCCTTTCAATTTATATTAGTATGGATTATATTTTTCCATTTTTTTATTTTCAGTCTGTGTGTCTTTATTTGTGTGGGCAGCATACAAATTGGTCTTGTTTTTTTTTTTTTAAATCCATTTAATTGGTCTGTATATTTTAATTGGAGTATTTGTCCCATTTACATTCAAAACTAATATTGGCTAGTAATGATTTGGTGCTGCCATGTATCTTTTCTGACCACAATAGAATGAAGTACATCCTTAAGTATCATTTATAAGGTTGACTAAATGGTGATTAATTCTCTCAATTTTTTGCTTGTCTTAGAAATCAGTATTTCATCTGCATTTTTTTTTTTTGACAGGCAGAGTGGACAGTGAGAGAGAGAGACAGAGAGAAAGGTCTTCCTTTGCCGTTGGTTCACCCTCCAATGGCCGCCGCGGCCGGCGCGCTGCGGCCGGCGCACCGCGCTGATCCGATGGCAGGAGCCAGGAGCCAGGTGCTTTTCCTGGTCTCCCATGGGGTGCAGGGCCCAAGCACCTTGGCCATCCTCCACTGCACTTCCGGGCCACAGCAGAGAGCTGGCCTGGAAGAGGGGCAACCGGGACAGAATCCGGCGCCCCGACCGGGACTAGAACCCGGTGTGCCGGCACCGCTAGGCGGAGGATTAGCCTAGTGAGCCGCAACGCCGGCCTTCATCTGCATTTTTGAATGATATGCTTCTGGTAAAAGTATTTTGAGGTGCAGGTTTTTTTTTTCTTTTAGGGCTTGAACTATACATATCCATACTCTTCTAGCCTGTAGAGTTTCTGTTCATAAATCTTCTGTTAATTTGATGGGAGATCCCTTAAAAGAGATCTAACATTTCTCTGTTCCATATTTTGGGATATTCTCTTTGTTTTACTCTTGAAAATTTGACTATAATATGTCACGTTGAGGATATTTTCTGATCATGCCTATTAGTACTTCTATAAGCTTCCTGTATTTTGATGTTTATGTCTTTCTCCAAATCGGGGAAATTTTTTTGCTATTATTTCACTCAGCAAGTTTCCTAAGCCATTATTTTATTCCATTCTTTCAGGAACTCCCAAGATTGGTTTATTTGGTAGTTTGATGTTAGTCCATAGATTCCAAACACTCTTTATGGTCTTTCTAATTTCTTCTGTTGCTTCCTCTTTTTCTTCTTGTTTGTCAATTTGGTTTTTTGTTTTGGTCTGACTGAGATAATTCAAAAGACCTATCCGCTAGATCAGATATTCTTTCTTCTTACTCACCAAGTTTGTTAAGGCTCCCCACTGTATTTTTTTAATTTGACTTTTTGGATACTTAATTTCTAATATTTTTTCTGAATTTTCTTCAGTATCTGTCTCTTTGCAGAATTTCTCAACCATGGCAAGCACATATTTCCTTAGTCATGTAGCTGTTCCTCTTCGTTCTTGAGCAACTTTATTTAAAAAAAAGGGGGGCGGGTTATTTCTTTATTTGAAAATTGCTCCTCAGATGGCTGCAATGGTCATGGCTGAGCCAGGATGAAGCCATGAGCCAGAAGATTTATCCAGGTCTCCCTTGGGGGTAGCAGGGGCCTAAACCTTTGGGCCATTTCTTGTTGCCTTTCCTAAGTCATTATCAGCGAGCTGGATCCATAGTGGAGCAGCTGGAACTTGAACCAATGTCCATATGGGATGCTGGTGTTGCAGGTGGCAGCTTTACCTACTATGCCACAATGCTGGCACTCTTGAATAACTTTACAATCTCTTTTTGAATAGCTTTTCAGGCATTTTGTCAATCTCCCTTTATTCACAGTCCAGTATTAAGGTATTATTACATTCCTTTTAGGGAGTTATTGCCTTCTTTATTCATATTTCTTGTGTTTCTACATTGGCTTTTATACATCTGGAAATCACTTGTTACCTCCTCTGGAGATCTTTTTTGGAAGACTTTGTTTTTGGGAATGTGTCTCTCTGGCTCAGTGGAGTGCCTAGGCCTTGTGCTAGAGTTCCAGGGGTGTGTGCTGGGTGCAGCCAGGAAGCTCTGGCCATTGTTTGTGAGTGGGGCAAGAGTCCAGGGTGACTTCCAATTGAGTGTAGCGTAGCACCTCTGACTACAGTCAGTAGTGGAAGGGGTTGTTGGAGATGGCTAGTGTGTTCCCAATCCTAGCCCTTTTCCATGCCAAGTTGAACCATCTGATTCATGGCCTAGGGTAAGTTCACAGTGCCCACACACCCCACCCATCCAGGTGTGCACAACATAATTACCCACTTCATAGTGTGATCCCCAAGCACCCTGCAAGATCTGTCCCCAGCACTCAAGGAGCTCTGAATTTCCACAGTCAGACCCATGTGCACAGGAACCCAGGCACAATCCATGAACCTCTGAACTCTAAGGACTATACCCAGAACTCTCACAGTCATGGGGTGCAGAATCTTCTCTCTGCCTCGTATGCTGCCATGTCCCTGGCTTGAACAGCCTGCCTTTTCCAGAGTCAGGATAGAGATCTTCTGCAGCTCCACCTCAGCAAATTGAGGCTGGTGGTTTGATAGGGAGAGGAGAGACAAACAATATGCCTTCCTTCCACAGAGCAAAGTAGTTGTTTAGCCCTGGCCAGTTCCCTGGTCCAGACTCAAAGCCAATGAGGACTTTCCATCAATCAATGCCAACAGTACCCTAGGCTGTGGCAGACTCCTCTCACCTTGCCTGGGGAGTTGACATTTTCTAGCTGGATGCCAGCTGTGCATATGTGGTATTCACTGGTAGTGTGCAATGGGCAGCTTGTGTCTGTCCTCTCAACTCACTGTCCAGTTGCAGTCTCTTTTCTATTCTGTGTGTTCTTCACACAGAACAAAATTTCTCTCAATCAGTCCCCTGAGAACATGGTCCTTTCATTGTTTTTCTGGTATCTGTCTGTGGCTGAGGACAACGAAGCTTTAATATTCAACCATCTTGAATCTACATGTGTAGACTTTTAGGTGGCCTCCATGATACTTGCCTTCTCATATTTATGCCCTTACGTAATCCCTTCCCTTGGAGTGTAGATACGACTGATGGCTTTCTTCTAAGCAACAAAATATGATGAAAGCCATAGGATGTAACTCCTATTATCGTGTTAGATTATGTTAAGAATTTGTCTTGTTGGCAGACTCATTCTAATTTTGTTCTCCTTGCTGGCCTTGAAGAAGCAAGTCTGCATGAGCCTTGCAGCCATAGGGAAATGAATTCTGCCAACAGTCTGAGAGAGCTTGAAAGCAAATACTTCCTCAATCAAGTATCCAGATAAAAATCCAGTCATGGTTGACACCTTGATTACAGCTTTACAGACGATTCAGATAAACAGTTCCTGGATTCCCGACCCACAGAAATTAATGAGATGACAAAAATATTTGTTTAAGCCATTAATTTTGTAGTACTTTGTTTTGCAGCATAGAAAACTAATACATTTTCTGTTGAGAACATGAACGTGTATCCAAAATTAACTTATCTTACTAATTTTTTTCTGAGTAAATTAAAAAGTCTGCTACAATAATTTGAAATTTCCATACGTCTTACCCAATTGAGATATGACTGCCAAAAGTGATATATTAATTATTTATTTTCCTTAAAATAATCCTGAAAATGCTTGAAAAAATAGAATGTCAATTGTACACTGTCCATAGGTACCAATTCACAATAACTGAAAAGTGTATAGCTAAAGCATTTAAGTGATATTTACTCAATTATATTTTATGAATTTATTGTGATTTTTATTAATATTATCAAGTCAATATGACATGAATAAAATAATAAATGTAGTAAAGACAAGGGAACTTCAAAGCTGTTTATATTCAAATAATTCTTTTCAAAGATAAAGATATTGAAGCCCAGAGAGGTAAAGTAACTAAGATAACTTAGCTAGTTAGTGACAGAGCAGAAAACAGTAAGCCCCTTGCATACCTAATACTCTTCACCATTCTACCATCATTCCTAATAATTATAATATTTTTAACTTTTTAAAAAGATTTAACATATAAAATTGTACATATTTATGGGATGGTATGTGATGCTTTGTTACATGTACACATTGACTAATGCCTCATCAGGATAATTATACAATATTATTTTGAAGGAAATGATAACATATGCAAATGAATGTTATTTATTGAGAATGTAAATAAATATTTTATTATGTGGGTTAGAATGTTGGGGCCTATTGTATTTCTGGATTTTCTTTTTATATTACTAGAAACAGTATGCTTTTATATTCACAAAGTCATGACATTTCTTTTTCTACTACATTGTCTTTCTACATTCATGCCAAAGTGGTAGAGGTCAATCCATTTTTGCTTTGAGAGAGAGTTACATCTGATCTTGTTGAAAGACATAATATTTAAATTGTGTAGTGGAGTATTTCACTATATTGATTAAACACTGCAATTTCTGTAAGTGGCTCCTAAGCTGTTGAGTCAATACTGAAACACAATATTTCTCCTAGTTGCAGTTGTCTTTAAATGATTCCGTAGTAATCTGCCATATATTAAAGACCATCTGGTACTACATTCTATATTATAGCATTTTTATTTAGGTTTTCTTAAGACAAATTTTAATGTTTTTTTCTAAAAAATGAGTTTGATAATCACCTTATTTTCATTGTAGAGAATCATGAAGTTAACTAAGTCAGCAAATATTCATTAGTCACATTTTCCATAAAGCAAACAATCTAACTAGGTCACCTTTCAAGCTGCAATATTTAGATGACAAAGAATTCCTTTTAAAGCATTGTGGTGAAAATAATTAGTGAGATAATATCTTGCTATCCACATTCAAAACCCAAGCTGCAGCTTCAGTCTTATTTTTTCTTTGTGTATTATTGTTGCCCAGTAGATATTTCTGTGCTTTATAGTCTTGAGTGCCATCCAGGGAAGGAAGTAAAGGGAAAGGCAGAAGGAGATAAAGGGATGGAGGGGTAACAGGCATTAAGAATACGGTTATAGAGTATCACTAAAAATTATATTGCATAATCCAAAATTCTACATATATCTTTGGGTTATACACAGAGTATTCTTAAGCTTTCAACACATATACATATTTTAATTTGATCCCTTGGAACAGCAACCATAAGCAAGCTAAGGGAGTTTATTTGTTAGAACAGCACATCATGGTGTTACTCCCCTCCAAAAGGCCAAATTGTCCGTTATTGTCTGTGGAGTTTATGAGATAGTAAGGTGCTGAATTTGTGTATGTGCCAGATAAGAAGCCAGGTAGGTAGCTTTTGGGAGCCAATTCAGAGTTCAGATCATTCCCATATTCCAGGGTTGCTCAGAAATGACTGGAGACTCTATTAATTCTTTGTCATTATTTGGGAACTGTATGACTGAGTTCAACCATTTTCATTTCTACTTGAGTTTCTTCAAACATACTGTAGATAATAAATACATTGTAGTGGTCTGGTGTTGTAAAAGTTGTTAAATTAGTGCTCTTAAATAATATTTAAAATGACATTTTTATTAAGTTGGCATGAGCCAGGTTTCTAAATTGCTTTTAATATGATAATGTTTGCAGTTTACTATGCCATAAGTGCAGTTTGGCAGTGGAGTGTACATGAATATTTCATCCAGCAAAGGCCATGATTCTGTAATTATAAATAGACCAGTTCCAATAGAAGGAGACAGCTGCTTGTGTTTCAAAGCAAATGTTCTAAAATAAGAATAGTTGGTTCAAGATTTAGGGTACAGTAAAGGCAAGTGGAGTGTACGTTTGAAATATGTGAAGTCATTTTTCGAGGCATCTAGAAAGTTGAGAAGCTGTCTGCCACAGCTGTGACTTAGATGATTTCCCTCAGTACCCTTCTCTTGTACATCTGCTTCTCTTATGACATGTTCATTTTGGAAAAGAGCTTTAGTCTATTGTTCCAAGTGCAAATAAACATCTAAATAGCACAAAGGTCAGCAAAGCAGGGTTGTGCTATACGTTTTCCCATAAGTAATTCAATGAACTAATGCATTGTTTCTCTTATCTTTCTTCAACATTGCCTCATGATGGTATTTGAATATCATCTCACCAAGATGAAATGATTGGTGTATAAACAAAGAATAAATATTGTCCCTTCTTTTGTGTGCACTTTTACCGAACTCTGAATGGTCTGAAAATTTCACTACTCCACTAATTTAGTGGGTGGCTATTAAAGACATATGCTACACTACTTGCCACAGTGTTGTGTTAATTTTGTGTTTCTTTTTCTCCCCACACTTGACTGGCAAAAGATAATAGTACACAGGCAGTCAGATGCAACACATGAGCAATGATGATCTAGCACATAACTAGCATTCTTTTATCTTTTGGTAATTAACTTTAAGTCCAAATCATATCCAACAATTAAAAGGATCTCCCTGAGAATACCTCAGGGTCTAAATGGAGTCTGACAAATCTCAATATAGTTTCATTTTACAGATGTGGAAAACTAGGCCTTGGTGCGAGTACAATTACTCTATTACCCTAGAAAAAGTTAAAAAAAATCTCTTTGAACCTGTTAAATAGTCCATAGCAGATGCAGTCTGAATACTTGTGTATTTGAACAAAAATACCCTTAATAAGAAATATAAATTGCAACAGATCTATACTTATTAAATATGACTTTACTTTGTCAATAATGAAATAATTTTCAGTGAGGAAATTTTAAATTCCAGAATAATTTATTTCTAAAGTTAAGTGTTTCAAATGCTTTTGCATTGGCCAGTGCCGTGGCTCACTTGGTTAATCCTCCGCCTGCAGCGCCAGCATCCCATATGGGCACCAGGTTCTAGTCCCGGTTGCTCCTCTTCCAGTCCAGCTCTCTGCTGTGGCCCGGGAAGGCAGTGGAGGATGGCCCAAGTGCTTGGGTTCCTGCACCGGCATGGGAGACCAGGAAGGAGGAAGCATCTGGCTCCTGGCTTCAGATCGGCGTAGCTCCGACCGTGGCGGCCGTTTGGGGAGTGAACCAATGGAAGAAAGACCTTTCTCTCTGTCCCTCCCTCTCACTGTTTGTAATCTACCTGTCAAATAAATAAATAAAAATCTGAAATGCTTTTGCATTAAAATAAATTTAAGCTGTAACTTTTTCTGTACAATAATTCTTGCAATTAGAAATGCATATAGATAAATGTGTAACAGTGAGTATAAAGGTAAATATTCTGAGAAGAAAGAAGTGTGTTGCTCGAGTACATTAAGATAATTTATCAGTAATTTGCATAGTTTGTATTAATTCTCTAGCCAAAATAAAAAACATTTTAGAGGAATAGGGAAAAATTAATTGTAAACTGCTTTCTTGGAGGATGATTTTTCTTTTCATGTTTGTTTTTTATTAAAGTGTTATCTACTTTATATTTATTTCTTTATATCTGATTATTTCATATTTGCCATGGTCTTTATTCATATTCTGCTCCAATCACAGTGTTTCTTTGCATCATTATGAATTTCTCTTTTGTAGAGCCAAAAAGCAACCTGGCATATAATTTATCATATGTTTTCCAGTTTGCCTAATGTAATAACATCATTTGAAAATATTCATTCATATGTAGAATTTTCTTTGAATATGCAGTTGAATTTGAAGTAGATTTTCAAAGTTTCTTAAGAAAAGTGAATCACTTTTTTTTTTCTCTAGGCTGTATAGAAAGGGAAAAAATTTTTTTTCAACTAGTTTTGATACCTCCGGGAACTATTTAGATACATCTGTATGCTTTTTTCTTTCACACAGTATACCTGTATAGATTGTGAATATCTGATATTAGAAATTATCTCAAAATAAACACTTAACCCAATTGAACTAACACATCATTAATACTGCTAATAACTAGTTGATTAATTCTCTCTATACCTCTACTTTTTTTACAACACAGTTCAAGCCTGTCTTTTATATTTTCTTCCATTGTTATCAATCATCTTTATCTTTTACTTTATTATTTAACTAAACTTTTATTGCCTATCTATTCAAAATGTTCTATGTTGCAATTTGCTTGAAAAACACCATAACCAAAAAATTATAGAATGCTGTATTTATATACCAATTTAATCTCAAAGGATCCAAAGTCAGTTCACAAACTATATAATGAGAAAATTCTGCAATCAGTCTATGTACACATCTCCCATTAACTTCATTGGGAATTCTGTATAAAAATGATTAAACAGGATCACATCTCCTGAATATACACTTTAATCATGTCATTTTCCACTGACATGCAGTCTCTTGTGAGTTTGGATCCAGAAGCTAATTGAAAGCATGATACAATAGTCCACAAATTTAGAATAAAAGCAATGAGATTGTAGCTATTGAAACTAGCAGGAAGGCAGAGTTTATTTAGGTATACTTTGATTCATAAGCGCACTCAATGCTACAAATGGCTTCTGGGCATATCTACAACATTTATAAAAGAGGTAAAGTACTATTCCACAAAAGGGAAGAAGTAGGTTGGGTTAAAACAAAAGATCCACTTTATAGCTGAGCTAATATATAAATAAATACATTTCTCGTGGGGTGATTTCATCTTAACTTCTTGATTAAGTCAGATCAAAGTGAAGAAGACTGAAAAAAAATTAATGAAAACTCTAGCATTTGACTCTCAAAGAATTTGTGATGAGAGTAAAGATCTAGCAAAAATAAAAACCTCTCATTTTATACATCATCCTTATCATAACTAGCTATTAATTGTAAAGACTACCAAAATAACATTATTGAAAATATTTTAATTGATTTTTTAGCAACCACGAAGGGAATAATATATTGTCCCTTTGTCATGATAAAACTAATCAACAGAGTGAAGAGACAACTTACAGAATAGGAGAAAAGAAATATTCTGAATATACATCTGAAAAACAGTTAACTATCAGAATATACCAATAACTCAACTCAATAGCAAACAAACAAATAACCCTATTTAAAATGGGCAGTAGGTCTTAACAAACATTTTTCAAAGGAATATATAGAAATAAAGTAATGGCAAAACAAGCACATATTAATTAAACAACATCTAATGTAACATGTAATGCAGGACACCATAAATATTTTAAAAACTGAAATAAAAATGGTTATAGTATATTTTATAAATATGCTTTACAAATTAAATCCTTACCACTCAAAGCACGAAGAAAAGATGTCATGATTTGAAAGAGAATACATTGTTAAAAGAAGCACAGTAATATTCTGATTTTATCTAATTCTACAATAATCTTAGGGAGATAAACTGTCAACCATTTAATTGAAATATGGTGATGAAAGAACTGAAGTAATTAACTTTTGCTCATTTTTGTGACCTGTAACTTTAGCAAAAATATAATAGAACAAAACTCATACATCAGATGAATGTAGACAATCATGGTATAAAGCTATAAGCCTACTTATGAAAAAAAAACAATAAAACTAGCTATGAAAGTAAAATTTACATCAGCAATTGAAATACACAAAATGCTATGAAAAAAAGTTATAGAAAGAAGTGTATGTCAAAATTAAGAAAAAAACCTATGTACAAACAACACAATCAAGAAAATGAAATACAGCCTATAACATGTTCATAATATATTTGATAAGTGTTTAGTATTCAGATATGTAAGGAACTCATAACACAACAACAAATAGACAATAACCTAATTAAAATTATCCAAAGATTGAATTAGATGTTTTTCGAAAGAAGACATACACAGGGCCCACAAACACCTATAAAGAAGCTCATAGTCTTTAAAAATTAAAGAAAAGCAAATTAAAATTCTAGATACTCCTTAATACCCAATAATATGGCTATAATAATAACAACAATAGCAATAAGAATAAATAGCAATTGTTGATGAAGATGTGGAGAAATTGGAACTCTAATGCATTGCTGGAGGAAATACAGAATTACCAAGTGACTCAGTAATCGCAAAGTTAGACATTTCAATGTTAGTAATTTCAATGTACTCAAGAGAACTGAAAATATGCTCCCACAAAAACTTGTACATGAATGTTCCTAAAAGCGTCATTCATAATAGCCAAAACGTGAAAACAGTTCCAGTGTCTTTTAAATGATTAAAGTGGGGCTGGCGCCATGGATCACTTGGCTAATCCGCCGCCTGTGGCGCCAGCATCCCATATGGGCACCAGGTTCTAGTCCCAGTTGCCCCTCTTCCGGTCCAGCTCTCTGCTCTCGCCCAGGAGGGCAGTGGGGGATGGCCCAAGTGCTTGGGCCCCTTCACCCATATGGGAGACCAGGAGGAGGTATCTGGCTCCTGGCTTCGGATCAGTGCAACGCCAGCTGTGGCAGCCATTTGGGGAGTGAACTAAGGAAAGGAAGACCTTTCTCTCTGTCTCTCTCACTGTCTATAACTCTACCTGTCAAATTAAAAAAAATGATTAAGGTATAAACAAAATATGGTATAGCCATATAATTCATTCCAAAACAAAAAAGAGAAATACTACCACACACTATAAGATAGTTTGAAGACAGTATGTTGATTCCATTTGTTAGAATTATCCAGAATTGATAAATTCATAGTGGCAGAAAATAAATTATTGCAGTGGATTGATGATGGGGAGGAAAAGGAAGTAACTTCTTAATGGGCACAGAGTTTCTTTCTTGAGTGATGAACATATTTTCAAAATAGATGGAAGTGTCATCTATACAAGATTGAGATTGCACGAAGCACCATTGAATTGTACACATTAAAATAGTCAATTTTATGATATGTGGATTTTATCTGTGGCAGAATCAGTCTTTGGATTCATATTTTAGGTAAAATTCAATTACCCACACTGATTAGATACAAGTAAAATAATATTAAAGAAGATTAAATTAAAAAGTAAGTAAGTTTAGGAAAAGAGTTCTAGCTATGTCATTATTGAGGTGTGTGATATAATTGAAGTCTTTTTCCTTCTGTGTGCCTTGATAGTTTTATCTGCTAGCCCAAAAGAATTGTAACGAGCAAGTCATCTTCACTTATACAAAAGGTCTTCAAAAGTCTACCAGAAATGCATATCATGAAAAAATTACATGTGAATTTGAAATATTTTGCACTGAAGTAAACTTACATTTTAATTACATTTTTCTATATATTTTTTGAAGTAGCCTCATATGAATGATTTTATATATGTAGAGAAGGGACCGTCATTGTTAGCCGTCAAAAAGCACACCTAACAATCATGGTCACCACTTAAAATGATGAATAATGTGAAGCGTTTCAGAAGACAGTCTCAGAAAATAAAATGAAGATGTGTAAAACACACTGAAAAATATATATGAGTCACCGGCGCCGCGGCTCACTAGGCTCATCCTCCGCCTTGAGATGCCAGCACACCGGGTTCTAGTCCCGGTCGGGGCGCCGGATTCTGTCCCGGTTGCCCCTCTTCCAGGCCAGCTCTCTGCTGTGGCCAGGGAGTGCAGTGGAGGATGGCCCAAGTACTTGAGCCCTGCACCCCATGGGAGACCAGGATAAGTACCTGGCTCCTGGCTTCGGATCAGCGCGGTGCGCCGGCCGCAGCGCACCAGCCATTGGAGGGTGAACCAACGGCAAAGGAAGATCTTTCTCTCTGCCTCTCTCTCTCACTGTCCACTCTGCCTGTCAAAAAAAAAGCCATTAAAAATATATATGAGTCTATATTTCTTTATATAGGCATGTAGTATGTTTATAATTAGTGGTTTTGGTATAAGTTATAGTATATATACTCTGAGTCTGTGACCCAGTGTATAAATTGCCAGCAATGTGGTAGGCATCAAGGATAATGTAAGCAGTAACTGATTTAGGAGAGGGCTAAAATCAATATTCAGTTACCAAAGAAATAATGTGTGAAAGTGGAGAATTTTCTCATTAATGGTTAATCTTTAGATCTTTGCCTATACACTTCTAGTACCAAAATAATATAAACCTGTAAGTAATTTTATTAAGGAAGCATTTTAGATCAAGACTCAACATTAAGTAAGTATGAAAAAGAAAAAGATTATTTTTATATTGATTTATTTATTTGAAAGGGAGAGCTGGAGAGAGAGAGAGAGAGAGAGAGAGAGAGAGAGGGAGAGAGAGAGAGAAAGAGAGAATGTATTCCATCCGCTCCGCTTATTTACTACCCAAATGGCTGCAATGGCCAGGCCTGGGCCAGGCCAGAGCCAGTACAGGAACTACATCCAATTCTCCCTCTTAGGTAATGAGGACTCAAGTACATGTACCATCTTCTGCTGCTTTCACAGAAGCATTAGCAGGGAACTGTATCATCAGTGGAGCTGCTAAGACTTGAACCAGTACTCAAACAAGATGCTGCCATCGCAGGAGGCAGCCTCAATCTGCTGGTACACAACGCAGGCCCCAAAGAGAAAATTCTTTATTGAGAGCAATCCTGATTTGGTTGTTTTAAAAAGGGTGATATTTTTGGCATAGTGATTTCTGGATTTTAATGAATGTTGTCTCTTTCGAGCAGCTTTAGTTTCACAGCAACATTGAGCAGAAAGTACAGGAATTTTCATAGGCCCTCTGTCTCTCTATACATATAGTACATACTGTACCACAGTAGTATATATATCAAAATCCATGAACCTACATTGACATATTATCACCCAATGTTGGTATTTCACATTTGAATTACCTTTCACATTAGAATATACTCTATGAGTTTGGACAAATGTGTAATGACATACATCCACCATTAGAGTAGTTTTATTTCCCTAAATATTCTTGGTACTCCATCTATTCCTCCCTCTATCTCCCTTAGCACCTGGAAACTACTTATCTTTTTATTGTCTCCACAGTTTTGCTTTTTCCAGAATATCATATAGTTCGGATCACACTCCGTGAAGTGTTTTCAGATTGACTTCTTTCATTTAGTAATACACATTTATTCCACAGCTCCTCCTAGCTAAAAAGTTCATTTCTTTTTAATGCTGAGTAATTTTCCACGGATATACCAAAGTGACTCTGTTCGCCTCCTGAAGTATATTTTGGTTTCTTCCAAGGTTGGGGAAATACGAATAAGGCTGATATACACAGCTATGTATAGGTTTTTATTTGGACATTAGTTTTCAACTCTGTTGGGTAAATATCAAGGATCATTATTGCTGGATCATATCATAAGAGTGGGGTTAGTTGTATTAGAAACTGTCAAACTGTCTTTCCAATTGCCTTCCCACTAGCACTAAGTGAGGGCCACTATTTGTGCACAACTTTGTCAGTATTTGGTGTGGTCAGGGTTCTGGATTTTGGTCATGTTAGTAGTTGTGTAGTGATATCTCATTGCTGTTTCAATAAATGTGCATTTACCTGATATATATGTGGATTATCTTTTTATATGTTTATTTGTCATTTATATATTATCTTGTGAATGGTCTGTTGAAGTCTTTGGACGATTTTATAATTCAGTTGGGTTTTTCTTTAACTTTGAATTTTTGCATACCTTGGATAATTTCTCCAAGTATGTAGCATGCTATTTCATTCTCTTGACAGTGTCTTTTGCAAAGCACACATTTCTAAATTTAATGAAGCTCAGCTTATTGCATATTTATTTCTTATTTTAAACTTTTATTTAATAAATATAAATTTCCAAAGTACAACTTTTGGATTATAGCGGCTTTTCCCCCAATAACCTCCTTCCCACCTGTAACCATCCCATCTACCACTCCCTCTCCCATCCCATTCTCCATTAAATTGATGCATTTGTAACATTTGCATCCCATCTGATTATTTCAGCTCTTTAAAGTTTAGGGATTTAGAAACTTTTTGGCCATTATATTTTCAGGCAATCCTTTTTCTTAATTACATTTACATTTGAAGTTAAACCTCTTAATATTGTCCCCCAAGACAATAAGGTTCTGTTAACTTTTTAAGCTCTTTTTTATTTCATGCTCTGTTAAATTTTTAAGCTCTTTTTTATTTCATGCTACAGTTTAGACAATTTTTGTTTCTGTATTTTCAACTTCACTGATCTTTTCTTCTTCAGTACATTATCAACAATTAATCCATTGCATGAAATTTGCTTCTCAACTATTAGGTTTTCAGGTCCAGAAGTTGCATTTTATTCTATTTATATCTTATATCTCTCACTTCACTAATTAACATTTTCTTTCAAATCCTTGATCATATTTACTTTACATGTTTCTCCACCACGTCAATTCTCTTTATATTTATTTCCTTATACTGATTTTTCTTCTATCAGTCACAATATTCAATTTCTTTGAATTTCTCAAAAGATATGGTTGAAATCACACTTAAAGGTGAAACAGTGAATGCTTTTCCTCTAAGTGTGGGAACAAATAAATTATTTTCATTTCTACTATTCTGATACAACATTTTACTATATCTAGCTACTGGAATAGGCAAGTGAAATAGCAAAAAAGGCATATAGACTGTGGAGATTAAAACAACAATCTTCTTATTTGCAGATGGCATGGTCACACAAATAGAAAAGCTTGAATTACAAATTGTTCTAGAAAAATTGAATATTGATATTAATATTGATATTGGAAAAAATCTTCAACCTTTACTTTGCACAATCTGCAAAATTTAACTTAAAATAGCTCATGGGTCTACATATGTGAGCTAAAACTACAAATCTCTAGTGAAACATTGAGAAAATTCTAAGATCTTAGGTTAGGCAAAGATCTGTCAAGAAACTCACAAAAAGCTCCTAATGATGAAACACTTGCTAAACTTTAAGCTTCTGCTCTTTGAAAAATATATTAAGGCATGATGTTAAAAGTACTATAAGCCACATATTCATACTGGAGTAAACTACTAGGAAACATGTTTCTGATGAAGGATTTACAACTTAAATATACAATTAATTCACACAACTAAATAAAGACAAAAAGCCTAATAGACAAAATATTTGAGTAGACATATCACCAAAGGGGAAAAAAGACAAAAATGAACTAATTTCAACATCATCAGTCATTGGAAAAACACAATTAAAACCACAAGAAAATACCACTACATGCCTGTCAGAGTGGTTTAAACAGTCTTAAGTTGATAGTACCAAGTGCTGGAAAGAATTTGGAGTGATTAGAACACTGATATGCATATATTGTGGGTAAAGATGTAGTGGCAATTCCATTTTGGACAATGGTTTGGTAGATTCTCATAAAGTAAAGCATACTCTTTGTCACCATACAATCTCTGTCCTGGGTAGTTCATATGCCCCACACAGACCTACGCTTGAATGTTTCCATAGACGTTTAAAAAGTGGAAATAATTCAATGTTGTTCAGTAGCTAAGTGGATGTACAAACTGAGCTACATCAATAAAATGACATATTACTCCCCTATAAAATCAAACTATTGATTCATGCAGCTACAGTAATGAATCTCAAAAGCACTATTCTAAATTGAAGAAGCTGGAAGCAAAAAGTTACACATGATATCATTCTATTATATGGCATTCTAGAAGACACAAAATTATAAGAACAGAAATTAGACTGGAGAGAAGTAGGTGAGATGATTGCTTACAAAGGGGTTGAGGGAACAGTCTGAAATGATGAAAATAGTCTACAAGTTAATTTTGATGGTAGTAAAGTTGACATCATGATTACATGACCAATGAGCATGGTTATATGGTACTCAAATCCTTTAAATTTTACATCTAAATGTAATATAATGTAAACATAATATAATGTAAATATAAATAAATGTAAACATAAATAAATGTAAATATAATATATAATGTAAATATAATAAATAAATTAAATGTAATAAACCTTACTTCAACAATTTTAAAAATTTATAACCTATGGAGATGTAATTACTTTTCTTATATAATATTAAAAACCTGATTTTGTGAAAATTTCAAGTATATAGACCAAAGTTTACAAAATATATTTCTAAATATAATCTATTAATTACTTGAATAGAAAAAGTATTCTAACTTTATTGTTTTGGGTTCAGTGCATGTTTCATGAAATAATAAAGCAATATCTTTTTCCACATATCTAATGGTTGAAACTGTAAAATATTTAATAATAGTCCTAAAATAAAGAGATTATTTTTGGAAAAAACCTTCCTTTCAAATATTTCTTTCTTTCTTTGAGGCACAGTGACAGATCAATAGGTACAGAGATCTCGCAATTCTTGAGTCATTCTTCACGTGTCTTCAATGCCAGGACTAGCCCAGGCCAATGCCAGAACATAAGATTTCAGTCAGGTCACCTAAATAGACGACAGAAACTCAACTACTTGAGTCATCATGCCTCCATCCCAGGTCTGCATTAAAAATAAGCTAGAATCAGGTGTCATGTATCAAATGCAAACACTCTGATGTGGGACGTGGGCATTATAAGCAACATCTTAACTGCTAACCCAAATACCCTTCCTATGTAGAAAATTCTGGAGAAAAACTGTTTTCATACTGTTAGAACAAATGTTTTATCAATTATCAGATCTTGGAAATGACCGCCTATAAATGTGTCAGAGTTGAATATGCATTCCATAGCTTCTTGAGGTTTATCTGAATGTATCTTTGGTGAACATATTAATTCCCTTTGAAACGTTTAGGTTCTTATGAATTAAGGTAGGAGGTGCTAAACTCGTACTAAAATTAGAGGAGTTCTAGAAAAAAAAAAAAAAACCTGAAGAAATCTCGATCCTCTGCTTGTTGGCCACTGATACCAGAAATCTTAATGTTATTCATGTGCTTAAAATTCATGCACCTTTGTAAGAGAAAGCTAATAATTTCTTAACACCATGGATATAAAAATATGCATTTGTCATTTTTCTCTATCAATAACAGTAAGGAATCACTTTGAAACTCTGGAATATGGAACGTGCTAAAACCAAGATGAAAGGGTTCAGAAAGTAAAAGGTTGGTCTCTGCTTATTTAAAGATAAATGTGAATGCTTCTCTACAAAATTCTCCAAAAATGCCATTTTTTCTTATATTTTCAGTAAATCCTTTATTTTAATACAATTTTTTCTCAGCTATCACTTATTTACTCATTGTTTTATTTACAAAGCTTTACCTTTATGACTCATATACTCTATTTTATTCTAGAGCACAATGGAAGGAATGGGTAACTTGTATATCATTCACTAAACATACATCTTGAAAAAAATCACAATCAATACAGGATACTTTACTCCTATTTGTAACACTGCAATATGTGGTGTTACAACAGGAAAAAAAATATTGATGGTAAGCTTTTTTCTTTCCTTAAGTCTTCAACTTGGTAAGAAATATGGCCACTTCTCTTTTAAGGTTGTATTCATTTTTAATGATATTACTTTTGGTAAACAATAATGATCTAATCCTTAAAAAATACACATAGTTAAAGTATCAGTTTGATTGTAGATCCATTCCTCTGTTTTACTATGCTCATCAAATCAGATGAAATGCCAAGTCTGCCTTTCACTTTAAGTAAATTTTAGATTTCTGATTAGCCATAATCTTTTTTTCTTTATATGAAAGTCATTAATTCACAGTTATTAACATTTTAAAATTTTCTTATATTCAAATTCAATCCTTCCAATAGTATTTATTTTATTTTATCAAGTGGTTCGGAAAATTATAGCTGAATATATAATGGAATCACAAGACTAGAAAGGATGCTAAGGTTCTTTTGTATTAATGTAAAAAATCACTTTTTTTAAAAGATTTATCTATTTTATTTGAAAGTCAGAGTTACACAGAGAGAGGAGAGATAGAGAGAGAGAGAGCGAGAGAGAGAGAGGTCTTCCATCTGATGGTTCACACCCGATTGGCCGCAATGGCCCTAGCTGCGTCAATCCAAAGCCAGGAACAAGGAGCTTCCTCTAGGTCTCCCAAGGACTTGGGCCATCCTGCACTGCCTTCCTAGGCCACAGCAGAGAGCAGGACTGGAAACGGAGCAGCCGGGTTTTGAACAGACATACATATGGAATGCCGGCGCTTCAGGCCAGGGCGTTAACCTGCTGCACCACAGCGCAGGCCCCCCACTTACCTCATTTTTAAAGTTACGTACAGAATGTATTTTATACAATCAGTTCAATCAGTTGTCTATTGCTTTTAGATTATATATATATATATATATGTATGTATGTATATTCCACTACAACTACTAATGAATCATTTTGAAGTAGTCAGAGAAAAATGTTACTCATTTAGTTTTTGGAATTTCATAATATTTGCCTAAAATATCTAAATTTTGCCCATTCATGTGTGTATCCAGTCATAGGAACCCAGCTTTCTGGTAAACATCTCTGATAATGAAAATCACATCATTTTAATTTGAATCTATAAAAGCTTCTTAAAATTTCTTAATTGTAAAACTCAAATAAAGAAATGATTGTATATTCTATAATCAATAAATAGTTCAGTGACAATTCTATTTTTTCACATCTGTTCCATAACATTATACAAGTTTCAGAAGCCCTTAACTTTCTCATACAAGGTATTGCCAGTTAGCTCAGGTGCATATACTGAAAGGTCTGGGAAGCAAAGATCATGTGGTAAGGTGACATCAGCATAATGACAGTAAACCTTTCAAAACAATCACTCTTACATAAATTTATGAGAACACTGGCAAAATACATTCATTTTTCAGTACCCATAGGGGATCACTTGCAGGACACTCTTGACACCAAAACCCATAGATGACCAATTTGCTTGTATAAAATAATGTTGCATTTATGTATAACTTAGACAATCCTCCTGTATACTTAAAATCATCTCTGTTACTTACAATATCTAGTATAAAGCAAATGCTATGTAAATAGTTATTGTACTGCATCAAGTAGGAAATAATGACAAGAGCAAACTTATGTATGATCAGTACAATGCAGTTTTTAAAACATTTTCTATATGCTATTGATTTGATCCACAAATGGGAAAACTATAGACCTAGAGGGCAAACTAAATTGTCAAATCAACTTTTTTAGAACTCAGAATCTAACAAACACAACAATCCTTGTCTCATTTACTTAAGAAAAGCAGCTAAATCTCAGAAAGCACACTAGATTTGTGGTGTTTTAACTTACCCAACTCTAATCCGCCCTTTCCCAGATGAGGACTACTCTTGGAAACCAATGCCCCACAATCATGATGAAAACAAGCAGCCTGGCAAGAACTGAAGGAGGTATTGTGGAATTAGAGATTGTTCTATGTTACATTCCCAGATATTTATCATTATTTGACATGTTAGTTATTCCTTCGATAATCCTACTAACAAGAAAGAAATTCAGTGAATTTCATCCATTTCTCCAGGCACCTTGGTCAAAAACAATTTTGGAAAATGTTTAACATCTTAACTGCTTAGAGCAGAGGATTTAAGTTGAGGAAAACATTAGGCTATCTTATAATACTCGAAAGGAATATTTTTGAATTAAATGTGTACTATGACTGTAAGAGCTCATGGGTGCGTGTTTGGGGGCATATTTGGGGCTGCATGCATTCTCAGTTCTGTGTGCATATTCAAGAAAGATCTGAGAATACCCTTACTTATTACCACTGATTGATGTTGAGGATCTGCATTAAGCAAGAAATGAAGCATAAGGCAGAGTTTTCAACAACCTGGCTCAGGATTGAAGGCATGCTTTAATAAACACACAGACTCTTGATAAAAACCAAGAAACTTGTAAATTATGAGCATTGCTTAGTATAATCATTAGCTTAATATTAAGCTAATAGCAAAGAACTCTGTGGCCATGTATGACAAAGAAAACAGACTTTAAATAATTACTTCAGAAAAGTTACTAAGCAAGAAAACAACATCAACTAATATGAAAATTAACAAATTTGAGGAATGTGGAAAATTTTATATCCAGAGTAGCTACATTTTTTTAAAATGCCCAAGTTTTAATCAAAACACACCCTCATTTGGCATATGTGGAAACTGAAACAAAAAAGTGTTGAGTAGCTTGTCCAAAATCTTAAGAACTTATAGATCCAGATATGAATCCATTAACCCAAAACCATAGCCTGGCTGTCTAACAACATAGCATTGCTTGTTATTCATCTGATTAACAAAATTAAGGAAAATGTTCCACAAAGCACCATTTACATGCTCATGCGCCCTCTGGGAACAGAGAGAGGACCTATTGCCATCTCTTATTAGCACATCAACCCAAATTGGTTCCTAAATATAATCAATTGTCACCTCAGGAGGCCCAGAGAGACTTCCCAGAGGAGAACATAGATGGGGCTGAAACATTTAATAAAGCGTAACCGGGGAAAATCACAGTAATTACAAGCCATAGATTCCAGAATTTAGGCATTGTACCAGGGAGAGTAAGCCCCAGAGAAGGGGTACCCAAATGTGTGAGGACCAAAACTTAATTCTCGCAAAGACTAATTCATTTGACTAAATGTTTCTGTCACCCTAGGTTCCAGGATCTCAATTTGAATCTCATGATTGAATACCGTGTTTCAGAGTTCGCCTACTTTTATAACGCACAGTCATGTCAGTGGACAGAGAACACTTGTGTTCAACTGCACAGGTGGCCCAGACTCCTACCTGGATGGGAGGAATGAAGTTCACTTAATATCCAGAGAGTACTGTTGAACATATGCTGTCATCTTCCCCTCAGGTCAACAGATTCCTCTCACAGTTCCTTACTTCACCTACCCTTTTCCCATTGCTTACTTTGCTTTCTTTTACCCTGGCATGTGAGGACCAAAGTTAAGGGTCAATATTATGTCTTACCTTGACATCTGGGGAATTTTCAATAGTCTCAAATGGACTAAGTCCCTCCTCCATACTCTGCTACCACAAATAAGGCCTCTGAGTCAAAAAAAAAAAAAAAAAAACTCTACTTATCAAATGAGCCATGTGCTGTTCCTGCCTATCCCTGAGTACTCATTTTCAGTTTGCTGCAGCTCAAGGAATCATTCAGGTAACCCAACCACATTTTCCTGTTGATACTATCACCTCATCTTGATACTACAAAGCCTTCCTCCGGGAGCCCCAGCTTGTTCACTCTGCTCCCAAGTGCAACCCCTGAGATAGTCCTGTACGGCATACTATATCTTCTTCACTGGGGCTATGCATATATATCACTAGTAAACTTCTATCCACCTTATTTGTCCACCTCCACTGTATTTAACAATCCTCATAACCCTAGGACAAGAATACCCCTCTCATGAAGTTCTGAATTGTCATCATGAACAGTGTGATCACAAGGATGCATGGCCTCTAATTTGCCATACCCAAAATTACTTACTCAATATAGACCTTGGCCTTGGAAAGACTGACATTCTCTGGAGGTGGAGGAGACTGACCATGAGGTGAGCCACTGTGCCTGAACTTTTCCCTGTAACCAACCAGAAGATCTTCACTATGGGTGATCAGATGGCACTGGCCAATGATGCAACCAGTACCTTTTTACAAACTACTAGGACATTGTCTAACAGTTACCCCTTTTGGATAATGAAGTCTAGGAATCTGTTACATTACAGATACCTAGAATACAGGCAGAGTGGACAGTGAGAGAGAGAGACAGAGAGAAAGGTCTTCCTTTGCCGTTGGTTCACCCTCCAATGGCTGCCGCGGCTGGTGCGCTGCGGCCGGCGCACCATGCTGATCCGATGGCAGGAGCCAGGTACTTATCCTGGTCTCCCATGGGGTGCAGGGCCCAAGCACTTGGGCCATCCTCCACTGCACTCCCTGGCCACAGCAGAGAGCTGGCCTGGAAGAGGGGCAACCGGGACAGAATCCGGCGCCCCAACTGGGACTAGAACCCGGTGTGTTGGAGCCGCAAGGCGGAGGATTAGCCTAGTGAGCTGCGGCGCCGGCCAAGAATTTCCACTTTCTAAATGAGCCCCAGGGAACTCATTTGAGGACCCTTAAAGACCTTCCAATTAAGCTACTACGTGGCAAATGTATTCACTTTTTGGTGTCATTATTGTAATAAGTATTGATTAGTCTAAATTAATCCAGTGTAAAGGCACATGCTGTACAGTAATGTTATTTGTTTCCTCAATTGTTTTCATTGACCATTATGGGGCACATTGAAAGGGTCACGGTTTTTTTTTTTTAAGATTTATTTTATGTATTTGAAAGACAGAGTTACAGAGAGAGCTAGAGACACAGAGAGAGGGAGGTCTTTTATCAGCTGGTTCAATCCCCAGATGGCTGCAAAAGCTGGAGCTGCACCAATCTGAAAGCAGGAGCCAGGACCCTCCTCCGGGTCTCCTACACAGCTGCATGGGCCCAAGGACTTTGTCCATTTTCTACTGCTTTCCCAGGCCATAGCAGAGAGCTGGATCAGAAGTTGGAGCAGCCGGGATCAGAACTGGCACCCATATGGGATGCCGGCATTTCAGGCCAGGGCTTCAACCCGCTGTACCACAGCGCCGGCCCCAAGGTTCATGGTTTTTAATACCACCTCAACCTTATGACCTTCTCAAGGGCCTGCTTTGATTCATAGAGAGGTACTTCTCATATTCCTTAGAGGGCCCAGTAATCACCAAGGTTTCAACTGATGTCAAATTATCAAGGGGTCAATTGCGTTATAGGTGTAAAATAACAGTCCAATATTATGTGGTCTTCTGACATCTAGCAAAAAAGGGGGGAGGGCCACCTAAGGCCTAACTACAAGTTCTGCCCCTCACTTTGTTCCCTCAGATAAGGTCCCTTAAACAAACAACCCTTTCTATCAGGGATATAAGGCACAATTCCTGCTTATTCCTAAGTAGTGTAATTCTGTTACCTGTAATCTGCAAGAATTACTTAAACAAACCAAGTAGAACCTCATTTGAAAACCAAGGAGGTACTTTAACCTCCTAATACTACAATGCCTGTGTCCTGCAGCCAGTGGTTGTTCACCCTGTTCTTGGTCCTATGTGGTGTGCCATGCCCTGCTCCCCTGGGCTATGAGTATATTTGATTTATAACCACTGTCGATCTCATTTGTCCAACATTGGGTGTGGTGAGTTAGTTTACACTCATAACCCAAAGCCAAGGATCCCTCCCACAACAACGAAGTAAATCAATGATTAAACCTTTGACTGGGTCTCCAATAAACAGTGAAAAATGCCAACAAAATAGCTGTTCTTTCGTGAAAGTCTGCCTTTTTCCAGGCATGCAAAATAGGACAGTTCAAGAGATATATTTCAATTGGAAAAATACAAGCTGTACCCAAGTAAGTATATGGTTGGGAAGATGATATACAAATAAGTCAAATTTAAGAATTACAGGCTACATTATCCTTCCCAGAATAAAGTTGTGAGTTATGAGAATTAAAGACGGTAAAGTAAAAGGGGATTAAGATAGGGAGGATTAAATGCAATTTCACAAGATTTTCCTAAGGAATCTGTGAGACAGGAGGTGAACAATTTAAGAGCAAGAAAGCAGGTGGATAACACACAAACACACATTTAAATAAAAATCTGAGATTTATTTAAACAGGAAAATGTGCATTTGTAAGAAGAGATCAAATGAGAAAAAGCCTGTTTATATGTGGTAGGAATCATCTCTTCATTCTTTTTATTACACATGCTCACATATCCTAATGAATAATGAATCAGTGTACTAGATACAAGTATAAAAACTCAATAACGGACGTTAGAAAGTGTTAACCAATCTAATAATATCTTACCTCAATTCGTAAATTCAGAATTGTTTTATTTTTCTCCAACACTGTTTTGTAATTAATCCATTTTACCTTGAAATAATTTTCCATGCTGAATGAGAGCACACATTAATGCTTTAATAAAACAGTTTTAATAAACTTTAATAACAAATCAAAGCAAATATACCATTAGCCTTTTTGAAATTAGTTACATATCTGGCCAGCGCCGTGGCTCAATAGGCTAATCCTCCGCCTTGCGGCTCCAGCACACCGGGTTCTAGTCCCGGTCAGGGCACTGGATTCCGTCCTGGTTGCCCCTCTTCCAGGCCAGCTCTCTGCTGTGGCCAGGGAGTGCAGTGGAGGATGGCCCAAGTGCTTGAGCCCTGCACCCATGGGAGACCAGGAGAAGCACCTGGCTCATGGCTTCGGATCAGCGTGGTGTGCCGGCCACAGTGTGCCGGCCGCGGCAGCCATTGGGGGGTGAACCACCGGCAAAGGAAGATGTTCCTCTCTGTCTTTCTGTCTCACTGTCCACTCTGCCTGGCAAAAAATAAAATAAAGTAAAATAAATTAAAAAAATTAGTTAGTTACATATCTGAGTTTTCCCTTTCTGTTTGAAATCTGGCAGCTTAAAATAGTAGACAAATCAAACTTTAGAAAACTTGATCAATTCTTATATCTATTTCCTGGAAGTTTTCACAACTTTTGCTGTAAGCATTAACTAGAAATTCACAACACAATATCACACTTCCAAAGCAGGTGAATTCCTCCAGCTCTCGAAATCGAAGTCTTGATTCCTCTTATAAAATTTAAAATGGAGCAAGCTGTGGCCAGTGCTGTGGCGTAGTGGGTAAGGCCACTGCCTGCAGTGCAGGCATCCCATATGGGCATCGTTCAAGTCCCGGCTGCTCCACTTCTGATCCAGCTCTCTGCTGTGGCCTGGGAAAGCAGTAAAGATGGCCAAATCTTTGGGCCCTGACCCCATGTTGGAGACCCAGAGGAAGCTCCTGGCTCCTGGCTTCAGATCGACGCAGTTCCGGCCGTTGTGCCCATCTGGGGAGTGAACCAGTGGATGATTCTCTCTCTCTCTCTCTGCCTTTTCTTCTCTCTCTGTGTAACTCTGTTTTTCAAATAAATAAATAAATAAATCTTTTTTTTTTTTAAAAAGAAGAAATTGGGGCCAGCGCCGTGGCTCAATAGGCTAATCCTCCGCCTGTGGCGCTGGCACCCCGGGTTCTAGTCCCAGTCGTGGCACTGGATTCTGTCCCAGTTGCTCCTATTCCTGGCCAGCTCTCTGCTGTGGCCCGGGAGTGCAGTGGGGGATGGCCCAAGTGCTTGGGCCCTAAACCCGCATGGGAGACCAGGAGGAAGCACCTAGCTCCTGGCTTCAGATCAGTGCAGCGCGCCAGCCGCAGCAACCATTGGAGGGTGAACCAACGGAAAAGGAGGACCTTTCTCTCTGTCTCTCTCTCTCACTGTCCATTCTGCCTGTCCAAAAAAAAAAAAAAAAGGAAGAAGAAGAAAAATGGAGCAAACAACAAATATGAGAATCATTATGACTCTCTCCCTGGTAGTTTTTCTGATTCAATTAAAATACTTTTCTATTGCCAAGCTGGGTGATCTGGTGAATAGATTGGAGTGCCTATCTGCCTGCAGTCAGTGCATCAGATTTTCTTGGTTATTCACACCTAGACTATATACACTTGGCTTTGTAATTTACCCTAGGACTGGCACAGCCTTTGCCACTTGAAAAAAACGTAGAGGTCACTAGTATTAACTTACTGAGAAATAGTGTTAATTTGATGTAGGATTCAGAGTTGGAGGTCAATAGATAAAGACCATTGGTTCAGGTATATTTTTTCTTGACATGTGGTATCTAGCAAAGGTCTAAACACATAGAAAGTGCACAGTAAGTTCTTTTCTAAAAATTGTTATTATTTATTTAATAGGTAGACGGAGAAGAGACAGATAGGCAGACTGCAACAGCCCCAGCCAGGGACCAAAGCCAAGAACCAGGAACTCAATCTGGGTTTCCCATATTGTTGGCAGGGACCTAACTATTTGAGCCATCACCTGCTGCCTCCTAGTCTGTACAGGAACAGGAAGTTGGAATCAGAAGTAAAACCAGGACTTGAACCCAGGCACTCTAACACAGGATGTGGGTGTCCCAAGTGGCTTTTTAAATTTAATACTTTATTTATTATCTTTTGAGATAGCATATTTTTAATTTAAATTATAGTCCAAGACTTAATCCTCCACTAAATGAAGAGCTCAGCAAATAAAAAGCAGAAAGACCATAGTTAAATGGGAAAAAAATATCAAGGGCTATAAACAATAATCAAATCAAAAGATGTTCAACTTTACTCATATAAAGTCACAAAATCGTTATCTACTAGTCAAATCACCAGCCATTCACAGTAAATTATTAATGAATTTTTCCACTAAAAGTACAATTAGATGGCTGAAAAACTCTTCCCAAATCATAGACATTTTTTGCTATTTTGTTATCAGTGAGATCTGTATCTTAGAAAAAGCTCCAACCTGATGCTAGAAAATGTAGACACTGGTAAGTTAGAGGGAAATTTTCCATATTTTCGTAATATGTATTTGTTTGCCATTTTTTCCAGTTTTAATGAATGGAAATTCTGCTTACTAGTACATGGAATAACTCCAATGTATGGTCCCAAATTGTTGAGTATAGACTGCTAGGGACTGAATTGCTTACTGCAACTGTTCTGTGAAGCTAGGGAGAAATTACAATTATTTTCTCTGTGAATAGAAACTCAAAAATTTTAAAAAAAAGCAAGGAAGGAAAAAAGGAAGGAAGGAAAAAGGAGGGAGGGAAGGAGGAAGTTATCGTTATATTCTTAGAATTGTGTTGGCCAGCGCTGCAGCTCATTAGGCTAATCCTCCACCTTGCGGCGCCGGCACACCCGGTTCTAGTCCTGGTTGGGGCGCCGGATTCTGTCCCGGTTGCCCCCTTCCAGGCCAGCTCTCTGCTGTTGCCAGGGAGTGCAGTGGAGGATGGCCCAAGTCCTTGGGCCCTGCACCCTATGGGAGACCAGGAGAAGCACCTGGCTCCTGCCTTCGGATCAGCGCAATGCACCCGCTGCAGCGCACCGGCCGCGGCGGCCATTGGAGGGTGAACCAATGGCAAAAGGAAGACCTTTCTCTCTGTCTCTCTCTCTCTCACTGTCCACTTTGCCTGTCAAAAATAAAAAAAAAAATTAAAAAAAAATAGAATTGTGTCTATGAACTACATGGAATCTGTTCTCTTTCTATTAATATCACACCAACATGAGAATTGTGTAGAAGTAATTATCATACATTTGCTATGACCCTGAAAATCTAATGTATTAATAAATTCCTTAAAAAAAGAATACAATAGTGACTGGCATTGCAGTGTAGAAGATAAAGCGGCCACCTACAATGCCAACATCTCATAGGGGCACCAGTTTTTGTCCTGTTTGCCCCACTTCCAATCCAGCTCCCAATCATGGCCTGGGAAAAGCAGCAGAAGATGGCCCAAGTGACTGAGTCCCTGCCACATACATGGAAGCACCCAATGCTTCTGGCTTCTGGCTTTGGCCTGGCTCAGCCTTGACTGTTGGGACCATCTAGGGAGTAAACAGCAGATGGAAGATCTGTGTGTGTGTGTATGTATGTGTGTGTGTGTGTCTCCCACTCTCTCATAACTCTTTCAAATAAATAATATTTTAAAAGGAATAGAATAGAGTAGAACACAAGTAAAGTAGAATGAAATAAAAATAAAATATAGAGCTCTTATCCATAAAAAAAAGGTGAGACACACCAGTCTAGATAAATGTTTAGGTACTCTTCTAATCCTATAGCTCCAGTGACAATGAAATATAGCTTAAAAATGTTTTTTAACCTCAAAAGTATGTTTAAATTAAAATCTCTGACATATTTCCTGGTCCATGCTCCTGCTTCACACTCTTTGTTTTACAACATTCATGTAGTTTAATGCCAAAATTCCCTAAATGTTAATGATATATTTTATCTCATTTGTGTTAAACAAGTGAGTATATGAAAGAACAAAGCAACATTTTACATGAAGTTCAATTTTAACTCTGTGAAAAGCGAGAACACAGGAAAACTAGGTGAAATTATAGCTGATTTATATTTTCTTGTATATTCATTTCTCTATCTCCAAAATTTCTAAGACAAACACAAAAATAATTTTTGTAATAAACAAGTACCTCGTGACTTCTCTTAAGAGATAGGCATTAAACATAAATAATGTGTTGTTATCATTCAAAAAGAGTTTTGAATTTCTACTCTTTCTTCTAGGCCATGCTGATTACCTAAAATCCCATTTAAGTGTTCCTCTGAGATTCTTTCACATACTGTTTTCCAAATCAAGAATACTGGAAAGCTGAAGGAAACAGAATGATTAAGGGAGTTGTGCATTTGTAACTGCTATTTTCTGTTCCCATAAGAAAGCTTAACTGAAGAAGACTCTACTGAGGACTTATTACAACTTTTAGCAAATCAATTCAATCGCCCCAAAACTCAAGACAGGATCAATTTTACCTAATCCACTCTACTGCATAAATCTCCAGTACTAGCTGCTTATGTCTCCCTCTAATGCACGTAAAGATCCAAGATCCAAAAGCACCTGTTGTATCATCAGGTTTTCAAGGTAAGTGTATATTACTATACAATAGACCAAGGATATTCCTGATAATCTCTTGAGTTCAAGAACACCACACAGAAAGACTTATGGAGAACAAGAAGCAAGTTGAGAAGACTACATCTACAAGTATGCATTATAACTACTTAGGTGATGCACTCCCTAGCACATGCGATGAATGATAAATGCAATATAAATATTTATCTAATAAAACTACAAAATATTCTATGTTATGGATCTTCAGGGTAATTGGGAAGTGGTCAAACTCTTAGATTATATTTATTCTGATTCAAAGGATAATTTGTTCCATCACTGCATGTTTGATTTACCATGTATTACAGGACCATTCTTTACACAAAAAGACATTTATGAAAGAAGAGAAATATCTTGAATAGTTACAGTTTATCAACTTATTGTATAAAATGAGGTAGAATCCTGATTTTTCATCACCTATTTCATACTGAAGCACAAAGCTTACTTTTTGCTTTGGTGCAAATACTGTACTGTCCCTAGCATTTGCATTTTCATATTGTATCTATTGTCTCCCTAGGTTTAAAAACTTTACTTGTTTGATGGTGAAACTGCTTGGATAAGCCTATAGTAAAAATATATATTTTTCTGTGTAGGAATAATTGGGAAGTAGACAGTGAAAACTGTCAGAATATATGAAATGATTATTTTGAATGATTATATACTTAGAATTGAGAACAGGAACTGTGGTGTGAGGATTTTTGTTTTTGTTTTTGTTTTTTCTTTCTTCATTTTTTAAATCCATGTGTAAAAAGGCAAAGAAACAAGAAGGGAATTGTTTTAATTACAGTTTTTTTTCCATTAGAGCTGATGCTTTCCTCATGTCCCATCAGACCTGATCCAGATGCAAAAACTACTAAGAAATACAGTTCTTGTGGGACAACACAAGATTAGGTAATATTTCTAAAAAACAGAATTTCTGTGTGCTTTTTCTTTTAACCTCTTTTTCTTACTCATGTTTTAAGAGTCAAGAGTTTGGAGACAGAACTCTACAATTTAAGCCCTAATAGTAGCACCTATAATTTGTTTAATTTGGGAAAACACATTAAACTTCTGTAAAACTGTTTTTTTTGTAAAAGTAAAAAGTATAAGGTCTATAATATCATATCTCTAAATAATAGTTTATAGAATAAAACTATTTTCTCTAGCCTGCATAGGTAATGTATTAAATGGCTGACACAAAATCATTTATTCTAAAAAGCTTTGAATGTTATAAATTGCCATACCAATATTGGACATATTTACAGTTGTGTTAAATGTTCAATTATCATTTTCTTTGGAAAATTTGGAATAAAACATGCAAGTTCTGACTAATCAGGAGCTGGTCATGAAGAAAGCAACTCAGTGTTTTATGCAGTATTTCTTGCAGCTATTCTGTGTAAGGTGTTATGCTACAGAATGGTATGATAGTATCCATTCAATATTTTGCTCATTATTATTGTGGTACAATTAACTAAAATTCATCTTTTTGACAGTTTTAAGTGTACTACTCAGTGGCATTTATTACATTAACAGTGTTGTGGAATCATCACCAAAAGAGAGATTCAGAATATTTTCACCACCCCAAAATGAAACCTCATACCCCACTTGCCTCACTATTCAGGAAATGTCATGTGAATGAAATCAAGCAAACCACAGCCATTTGTATATTTTAAAATACAATTAACATAGATTTTTGAGATCCATTCAAATAGCAGCATGTATCACTACTTGATTACTTTTTTTTTTCTTTTCTTTTTTTAAAAAAGATTTATTTATTTATTTGAAAGCAGAGTTACACAGAGAGAAGGAGAGGCAGAGAGAGAGAGAGAAAGATCTTCCATCTGCTGGTTCACTCCCCAGTTGGCCACAACAGCTGGAGCTGAGTCGATCTGAAGCCAGGAGCCAGGAGCCAGGAGCTTCTTCTGGGTCTCCCACACTAGTGCAGGGGCCCGAAGACTTGGGCCATCTTCTACTGCTTTCCTAGGCCACAACAGAGAGCTGGATCAGAAGTGGAGCTGCTGGGGCTCAAACCAGTGCCCGCATGGCATGCCAGCATGCAGGTGGCGGCTTTACCAGCTACACCTCATTGCTTGGCCCAGAAGGACATACTTTCAATCCACCCTATAATCATAGGCTTAATTCGTCACTAACCATAATATTCAACAAGTAAAAAAGTAGTAAGGCCACAGTTTCTCCAAGAGTGTAAACAAGGGTTAAAACCCACAAATATATCACAGGATGTCCATTTCATTCCTATATATTTTTGTGTTCTAGTTTAACTGCCATGTATCAGGGAAAAATTATGGTATTTGCCTTTTTGGAACTGGCTTTTTCACTGAGCATAATCATTTACAGTTTCATCCATTTTGTTGCAAAATACAGGATTTCATTCCTTTTTATGGCTGAGTGGTATTCCATAGTGTATTTGTACCACATTTTCTTTATGCAGTCATCAGTTCTGGACATCTGGGTTGATTCTACATCTTCCGTAAAGTGAACTGAGCTGCAATAAACGTGGGGCTAGAGATAATTCTTTCATATGCTGACTTTATTTCATTTGGGTAAATTCTCAGGAGTGGGGTGGCTGGGTAATATGGTAGCTCTATTTTCAAATTTCTTTTTTTTTAACTTTTATTTAATGCATATAAATTTCCAAAGTACGACTTATGGATTACAATGGCTTCCCCCCCATACCGTCCCTCCCACCCACAACCCTCCCCTTTCCCACTCCCTCTCCCCTTCCATTCACATCAAGATTCATTTTTGATTATCTTAATGTACAGAAGATCAGCTTAGTATACATCAAGTATGGATTTCAACAGTTTGCTCCCACACAGAAACATAAAGTGAAAAATAATAGATGATTTTTTTTAAATGATGATGAAATCAGAGCAGACCTATTGTCATGTTTAATCCCAGTGAGAGTCAAGTTGGGAATTGATAATTTCTTTTTTTTTTTTTTTTACAGAGGATCAGTTTAGTATGCATTAAGTAAGGATTTCAACAGTTTGCACCCCATAGAAACACAAAGTGAAATATATTGTTTGAGTACTCGTTATAGCATTAAATCTCAATGTACAGCACATTAAGGATAGAGATCCTACATGAGGAGTAAGTGCACAGTGACTCCTGTTGTTGACTTTACCAATTGACACTCCTGTCTATGGCATCAGTAATCTCCCTATGCTCCAGTCATGAGTTTCCAAGGCTATGGAAGCCCTCTGAGTTCTCCGACTCTTATCTTGTTTAGACAAGGTCATAGTCAAAGTGGAGGTTCTCTCCTCCCTTCAGAGAAAGGTACCTCCTTCATTGATGACCTGTTCTTTCCACTGGGATCTCACTCGCAGAGATCTTTTGCCAGAGTGTCTTGGCTTTTCATGCCTGAAATACTCTCATGAGCTTTTCAGCCAGCTCCGAATGCCTTTAGGGCTGATTCTGAGGCCAGAGTGCTATTTAGGACATCTGCCATTCTATGAGTCTGCTGAGTATCTCACTTCCCATGTTGGATCACTCTCCCCTTTATTCACTCCATCGGTTAGCGTTAGCAGGTACTAGACTTGTCTATGTGCTCCCTTTGACTCCCAGTCCCTCCACCATGACCAACTGTGAACTGAAACTGATCACCTGGAACAGTGAGATGGCATTGGTACATGCCACCTCGATGGGATTGAATTGGAATCCCCTGGTATGCTTCCAACTCCACCTCTTGGGGCAAGTCAGCCTGAGCATGTCCCAAATTATACATCTCTTCCCTCTCCCATTCCCACCACCATGTTCAACAGGGATCACATTTCAGTTAATTTTCAACACTTAAGAATAACTGTGCATCAATTACAGATCTAAACCAGTCATATTAAGTAGAACAGATAAAAAAACTACTAAGAGGGATAATGTATTAAGTTGTTCATTAACAGTCAGGGCTATGCTGATCAAGCCACCGTTTCCCATAGTGTCCACCTCACTCCAACAGTTTTCCCTCTTGGTGTTCAGTCAGTTGTCACCGATCAGGGAGAACATATGGTATTTGTCCCTTTGGGACTGGCTTATTTCACTCAGCATGATGTGTTCCAGATTCCTCCATTTTGTTGCAAATGACTGGATTTCGTTGTTTCTTACTGCGGTATAGTATTCTAAAGAGTACATATCCCATAATTTCTTTATAAAATTCCATTAAATGGATAAACTTTATTTTGTTTATCTGTTTACTAGTATCATAGACATTTCACTTTTTAATATTATTTTTAATGTTACTATGAATACTCTCATGTAATTTTTTAAAGATTTATTTATTTGAAAGTCAGAGATACACAGAGAGAGGAGAGGCAGAGAGAGAGAGAGAGAGAGGTCTTCCATCCGATGGTTCACTCCCCAATTGGCCACAATGGCCGGAGCTGTGAAATCTGAAGCTTCTTCCAGAGCTGATCCAGGAGCTTCTTCCGGGTCTCCGATGCGGGTGCAGGGGTCCAAGGACTCGGGCCATCATCTACTGTTTTCCCAAGCCATAGCAGAAAGCTGGATGGAAAGTGGAGCAGCTGGGTCTTGAACCAGCGTGCATATGGGAAGCCAGCACTTCAGGCTGGGGCATTAACTTGCTTCACCACAGCGCTGGCCCCTCTCATGTAATTTTTTATGAATGTAAGTTTCCAGTTCATTTGTGTATTGCTGAGACAGAGAACCACAGGAAAATACAATGATTACATTACTGTGGAACTGTTAAATATTTTTTTTTAACAGGCAGAGTGGACCTTCACAAATTTGCATTCTCATCAGCAATGAAAAATATCTAATTGCTTTACAGTCTCACCAGCACTTGTTAGCTACCTTTTTTATTATTATACTATCCCATTAGCAAATATTTCCTCCCATATTTTTTCTTGCTTTTTTTTTTCACTTTCTTGGTGGTATCCTTTTAAAGAACAAGTTTTTTTAATTGGATGAAGTCAAATTTATCTATATTTTCTTTTGTTGCTTGTGGTTTTGATATAATATACTCCCACAAACTAAGATGTTAAAGATGTTCCTTTAAGTTTTCTTCTAAGAATTTTATAGGTTTAGCATTTTGATTTAAGCTTGGTATATGGTGTAAGGTCAAACTTTGTTTTTTTTGCATGCAGAATTTCAGTTGTCACAGAATCATTTGTGGAAGAGTCTGTTCTTGATACAATTTTCAAAAATTAACAGGACACAGATGCATGGGTTTATTTCTTTACTCTCAACATTTCTATGCCTATGCCTTTGACAGTATGACACTTTTATGATTGCTGTAGCTCTGTGGTATATTTTGACAACTGTAACTGGAGAGTCTACAACTATGTGCTTCAATTGAATACTGTTTTGGCTTTTTAGTGTCACTTGAAATTTCACATATGATTTTCCCATAAATCCCATCAACTTTTCTCATTTTTTCCATCCTTTATTTTTTTTTCTAACTGCCTGTGTATTTTCAAATGAGCTATCTTTGGTCTCATTGATTCATCCTACTTCTTGATCAGTTCTACTGTTTATGTTCTCTAGTTCATTTTTTCATTTCATTCATTTTGTTTTCCAGCTCAAGACTTACATTTGATGTTTCTTTATCCTTTTTACCCCTCTATTAAATTTTACTGATAAATTCCTGAATCATTTCTCTGGATTTTCTTGAAGGTACTGAGATCCCTTTACAAAGCTATTTTGAATTCTTTGTTACTCAGATTCTACATCTCTGTCTCTTTGTTTTGTCTGTTTTTAGACCTCATGTTTCCTTGACTATTCTTCATCCTTTTGGTTATGTGTAAATGTCTGAACACTGGAGAAGTAGATATTTACAGTCTTTGTTGTTTGGTTTCATCAATTATTGTCTTTCTACAGCAATTCTCAGCTATCTGTTATGGTTCCTAAATACATGACTTCTGTAGTCATTGTATCATTACAAGACTCCTTCATAATCTTCTGTGGGACAGAAGCTAGCAAGCCTGTCATTGAGACTGGCAAAGATGCGCGAGTCCCTGTTGCCGTTGATTTCTCAACAATGTTGCAGTGGATTCGTTTCTGAGAGGAGCAGCGTGGTGGGGGCAAGAGGCACAGAGTCACCACACAGACCCCGGGAGTCGGGTGAAAGCAGGCTTGAGGCGAGCAGCCCGCAGACTCGTTTATTACAGTTGGAACAACATCTTATATAGCCAAGACCAGCCAATCTGGTCAAGGGGCGGTCTATGCCCCAACCAATCACAGCCTGTTGCCAGGCAGTTTCCAAAGCCATCCAATCACAGCCTGTTGCCAGGCAGGCTCCATTGCCAGGTGGGATTCAAAGCCATTCCTGAGTAACTGACACTCGCTTGCCAGTGGCCACCTTGGCATGGCCTTCTCATTCCACCACAAGTCCCCTAGATTTTTATTCATGAGCCTTATTCCCAGGCTATGGCACTGAGAGGCTGTCATTGAGATGGAGACTTTTCAGGATCTGCTGTGGAATGGAGGCCTGAATAACTGTCTCAATGGCTCAGAATACCAAGCTTCTACGTAGATTTTTGTGCCTGTGGGATAGTTCCTCAACTGCAATTATGGGAACTATGGCTAAGACTAGGTCTCTTTAGAATCTGTTGTGAGAAGAATGGTTAAAAGTCTATACTGATGGCTCAGATGGGCATGTCTCTTGGCAGTTCTTTGCATAAGCATGATAGTTCATTGACTGTAGTGTGAGGGGCTAGATCTGAAACTGGGTCCCCTCAAGAATTGTTATGAGACATAAGCTTGTAAGCCTTTCCAAAAGATTCAGATAGGTGCATTTCCCAGAATTGTATGAACAAATGAGATTATTTATTGACTGCAATAGTAAGAGGATAGAGCTGAGACTTGGTCCATTGAAGATCTGCTGTCAGACAGACTGTCAAGCCTGTGCCTGTGGCTAGGATAAGCTAGTCTCATCATGGGTCCTTATGCAAACATTACTAAGCTGAAAACAGAGTCCAAGCAAACTGGAGCCCAGTCTCAGGGTAGTTTTCATGTGCATTGCCAAGATCAGTGTGGCAGGCTAAATAGTCTATCAAGGTACCACTGTATGTGATTTCTTCTGGTCTGCTCAGCAGACTGGTTTGCTTGTAGGTTCAAGATCAAGTGGAGCTGTGGCCAGTGACTTTGAGGAGTGGTGTTATTTCTGGGTTTAAACCCAGGAGTAAAATGGGTAGGTCTGCCACATGATTGCAGGTCTGCCCCCTTAAAATAAACCTCCTAGCTATTGGGCTTCATTATGATTTCCCAACCTCCTACCTGAATCCCAAGACCGCTATAAAAAGACTTTTGTTTGTGGGTGGGTGCAGAATTTTTGGTGTAATGGGGGATGAGCAGATGACCTCTTATTCCATTATTTTCCTGATCTACCGTATGTTATACTTGATGGTGCCCCCAAAGTCTCTTAGAATGTAGTCATTTTTCTGAATTGTTATTTACTTCTACTCTTCAAACTGAATAATTTCAGTTAATCAATCTGTATCTATATACATACTAATTCTTTCTTCCAACTTTCTGTTCTGCTGTAAGCCCTCTAATATAACCTTTATTTTAGTTAGCATAATTTTCAGTTCAAAAATTTCTCTTTAATTTCTTTTATCATTTTTAAAGATTTATTTTATTTATTTGAAAGGTAGAGTTACAGAGAGAGGGATAGACACACACAAAGAGAAGTCTTCCAATCCACTAGTTCACTCTTGAATTGGCTGCAACATCCATGGCTGGGCCAACCAAAAACATGAGCCAGGAACTTTTTCCTGGTCTCCTACATGGGTGCAGGGTCCAAGAATTTGGGTCAACTTCCTCTGTTTTTCCAGGCCATTAGCATGGAGCTGGATCAGAAATGGAGCAGCTGGGATGTAAACTGGTGCACATATGGGATGCCTGCATTGTAGGTGGTTGTTTTACCCTTCTATGCCACAACACCAGCCATACTTTTCTTATTTTTTAATATGCTCCATTTGATGGGACATTATTCTCTAAGTTTCTGTCAGTTATCTCTTAATGTTTTTTTTAAACTCATTGATAATAGTGAAGACTGTTGACATGTGGTGAGCATTGTGATGCAGCAGAGTAAGTTACTGCTTAACATACCAGTATCCCATACTAAAGTGCCTGGGATCTAGTATCACATCTACTTCCAATCCAATTTCTTGCTAATGCATCTGAGAGGCAGAATATGGTGGCCTATGTTCTTGACCCAGACTGAGTTACTAGCTTATGGGTTTGACCTGGCCTATACCTGACTGTTGCAGGCATTTAGGGAGTGAAACAGTTGATGGACAATCTTTCTCTGTCTGCCCTTCTTTCTCTGTCACTTTGCCTTTCCAAGGAAGTCATTCTTTTAAAGACAGTTGTCTCTAAGCTGTTGTTCAAAGAGTTGCATTTCTATGCTTCCTCAAAGAGAGTTTATACTAACTCCTTTTTCCTTCATATGGGCCAAATTTTCTTTTTTCTTTGCATGTATCATATGTTTACCTCAGAATTAGACAGCTTTAATGTTGTATTTTGCTAATTCTGATAATCATATCCTCCCTTCCCTCTTAGAGTTTACTGTGTTGGTTCCTATGAGTTGTAGCTATATTTTTATCTAGTGATTTTTCTATGCCATTTTTTCAGATTGCTTATTTGTTATTTATAGTCTCTGAGTTCTCTTCTCCTTTAGCTTTCAGTCAAATAGTGGTTTGGTAGAGATTTCTTTAAATATACAGAAAAGAAAATAATGAAAGAAAAATGAGAGGGAGAAAGGAAGGAAGATGAAAAAGAAGGAAGAGGAAGGAAGGAAGGAAGGAAGGAAGGAAGGAAGGAAGGAAGGAAGGAAAGAGGAGGGTATGAGGAAGGAAGGAGGAAGGAAAAGAAAAGAAAAAAAAGATAGGAAAATTAAATAAAGGAAGGAATTACCGAAGAAAAAGTTTCCTGTTCTCTTTAGAGTGGCTCTGTGTTGAACATTTACTGAACACTTGGTCACCCTCTTTATGATTCTGCCTTAACTTTCACTTCCTGTTTCCCCTGAGCCTAAAACTCAATCACAGGTAAAAGTTTAGAATCCTCACAGTTCTTATCTGAGTAGATTTTTTTGGCCTGGCAATGCACATAGCTTTTTGATTTCCTGTTATATGCAGGGATTTTTTCTCTTTCTTTTCTTATTAAATTTTATTTTAATGCGTCTCAAAATCCTGTGACAGATTTTTGGTCAGGTTGCCAGGCTGCTTCCATTAAAAAGTATTGATTTTAAAAATTAAGACCGTGAGGCTGGCGCTGTGGTGCAGTAGGTTAATGCCCTGGCCTGAAGCGCCGGCATCCCATATGGGCACGGGTTCTAGTCCTGGCTGCTCCTCTTCCGATTCCGCTCTCTACTATGGCCTGGGAAAGCAGTGGAAGATGGCCCAAGTCCTTGGGCCCCTGCACCCACGTGGGAGACCAGGAAGAAGCTCCTGGCTCCTGGCCTCAGATCAGCTCAGCTCCAGCCATTGCAGACATCTGGGGAGTGAACCAGCCAGCGGATGGAAGACCTCTCTCTCTCTCTCTCTCTCTCTCTCTCTCGCCCTCTCTCCCTCCCTCCCTCCCTCTCCTCTCTCTGTGTAACTCTGACTTACAAATAAATAAATAAATCTTTAAAAAAATTAAGAATGTAAAACTGTCACACACACACACACACACACACACACACACCTGTGCACAAAATGATCCACAACACATTTTTCTTTCCTTCTGAAAGTTTTATGATGCACTGGTATCACTAACTAGTCTTTTACTATTAAATGACCAATTGAGACAAACTGTTTTGAGACCGTTCTACCACTGGTTAATACTGGGGTGGCAGGTATTGGGGATAATATTCATTTAGCCTTCAGAGCTTTTTGGGCAAACTTGGTGACCTTGCCAGCTTCAGAAGCCTTTTTGTCCACTGCTTTGATGACACCCAAAGCAACTGTCTGTCTCATATTCCAGACAACAAAATGATCCAGAGGAGGCTAGTCACAGAAGCTCTCAACACATATGGGCTGGCCAGGAATGATGGCAGCAATACCAGATTTCAAGAGTTTAGGGCCATCTTCCAGCTTCTTCCCAGAATGATGATCAATCTTTTCCTGCCGTTCAGTAAACCACAAGCAATGTGAGCTGTGTGACAATCCAGTACAGAGGCATAGCCAGCATTGATTTGCCATAAATGGTTCAGAATGATCACCTGAACAGTAAAACCAGTTTCTTCCATTGTGAGTCATTTTTGCTGTGACTAGCAATGCTATCATGATGAACATCTTTGACAGACACATTCTGGACATTGAAACCTACATTTTCCCCAAGGAGATCTTCTGTGCATTTCAATGGACTTTAAATCAGTTGTGATGTTGACTGAAACAAAGGTTACCAGCATGCCAAGTTTGAGAATAGCAGTCTCCATTCAGCCCACAGGGACAGCAGCAATATCATCAATTTTATAGACATCCTGTAGGGGCAGATGCAAAGGCTTATCAGCTAGTCTAGCTGGTGAGAGGAGGCAATCCAGGGCTTCCGGCAGTGTGGTTCCATGACTTTGCCGTCTTTGCTGGTGACCTTCCATCCCTTGAACCAAGGCATATTAGCACTTGGCTCCAGCGTGTTGTCTTCATTCCAATTAGAAATTGGCACAAATGCTACTGTGTCAGGGTTGTAGCCAATTTTCTTAATGTAGGTGCTGACTTCTTTAATGATTTCCTCATATCTCTCCTGGCTGTAGGGTTGTTCAGTGGAATCTATTTTGTTAACACCAACATGCGCACAGGTCTTCCCATTCTTGGAGACAGCAGCTTCGAATTCCCTGATCCCAGCAGCAACAATCAGGACAGCACAGTAAGCCTGATATGTGCCTGTAGCCATATTTTTGACAAAAATCTCTGTCCTGCCGTCACCGCGGCTCAATAGGTTAATCCTCCACCTGCGGCGCCGGCACACCAGGTTCTAGTCTCGGTCAGGGCGCTGGATTCTGTCCTGGTTGCTCCTCTTTCAGTTCAGCTCTCTGCTGTGGCCCGGGAGTGCAGTGGAGGATGGTCCAAGTCCTTGGGCCCTGCACCCGCATGGGAAACCACGGGAAGCACCTGGCTCCTGGATTCGGATCAGCGTGGTGCGCCAGCCGCAGCGTGCTGGCCATAGCGGCCATTGTGGGGTGAACCAATGGAAAAGGAAGACCTTTGTCTCTCTCTCTCTCTCTCACTGTCCACTCTGCCTGTTAAAAAAAAAAATCTCTGTCTTGGGGCATCAGCGATAGTCACATAATATTTGTGTGTCTCAATTTTCCACAGGAAGATATTGATAGTGATAGCACACTTAACACTTTCAGTTTATCCAAAACTCAGGTATACTTGAAGGAGGCCTTCCCCATCTCAGCAGCCTGCTTCTCAAATTTTTCAATGGTTCTTTTGTTGATGCCACCACATGTGTAGATCAGATGACCAGTAGTGGAGGACTTGACCAAATCTATGTGTTCAACAATAACAATGTTAGTATAAATCTTTTCTTTTCCCATTTTGGCTTTGATTTAGCAGTGGTTTTCATGACACCTGTGTTCTGTTGGCAAACCTGTTGAGAAAGTGAGTTTAGCACTCTCCCTGGATTTCCTCCCACTACCATCTAGACTGTTGGCTTGTCTATTGCTTACTCAACCTGTAACATTTTACCCAAGCATCAGTATCATGTTCATTTTCTCTTCATTTTTTTACAACAAATGCCGTCTCCTTATACCCTATCCATAAGTAGTGTGAATCAGGCAAAGTAATATTAGCACCCTACAGCAAACCCTGAGAGACCTCAGGATATGTAAAAAGAGATAAACACATGTCCGTAGGAATAAATTCTGACCTACTCCCTCTAAATACAGGTACCAACAGCAAAAACATGAGTACTGTCTTCAAAATGAACACTATGCAGGGCGGCGCCACAACTCACTAGGCTAATCCTCTGCCATCGGCGCTGGCACTAATCCTCTGCCATCGGCGCTGGCACACGGGGTTCTAGTCCCGGTCGGGGCGCCAGATTCTGTCCTGGTTGCTCCACCTTCCATTCAGCTCTCTGTTGTGGCCTGGGAAGGCAGTGGAGGATGGCCCAAGTGTGTGGGCCCTGCACCCGCATGGGAGACCAGGAGGAAGCACCTGGCTCCTGGATTCAGATCAGCGTGGTGTGCTGGCCGCAGCATGCCGGCCATAGCGACCATTTGTGGGGTGAACCAACGGAAGGAAGACCTTTCTCTCTGTCTCTCTCTCTCACTGTCTAACTCTGCCTGTCAAAAACAAACAAACAAACAAAAATACACTATGCCAAATAAAGGAGTAGCAGAAGACTAATCTGAAACATCACAAAGTTCACCTTTCATGTTAAAATTGTTTTTCTTTTTCAAGTTTTATTGATATATAATTGACAAATAGAAATTCTATTGAGTTAACCACCTCACACCTGTTCCAATGAACACTATTAAAAACAGAGGAGATAACAATTGTTTGTGAGGATATGGAAAAATGGGAACCTTTATATACTGATAATGGGAATGAAAACATGTGCAGCCATTATGGAAAACAGTATGTTAGTTTCTCAGAAAATTAAAAATAGAACTACCATGTGATCCAGCTGTCCCACTGTTATGCACATATCTAAAGGAAATGAAATCAGTATGCCCAAGTAATACTTATATCCCAATGCATATTGAAACATGTTTTGCAAAATATATAAAAAATATAGAAACTAGCTAACTGAGGTCAACGGATAAATACATAAAGAAAATGTGATACATAAATCTGCGTACTTATATACACACATAATTGTTAGGTATATACACACACATTTATATGAAAAATAGAATTTGAACATAAAGGGAGAAAAGAAAGTATGGTTATCTTCTTAGAATTGTATCTACCAAATACATGAATTCTGTTCTCTTTATATCAATTTAAAAAAAAAATGCCAGTTAAGACGCCTTTGTCACATATTGGAATGCTTAAATCCAATACTCGGCTCCACTCCTGCCTCCAGTTTCCTGCTATTGTAGAGTTGGGAGGCATCAGTTATCACTCAACTGATTGGTTTCCTGTGATCCACACAAAAGACAGAATGGATTTTTAACTCCCAATTTTCCCGCCACCTGGAAGCCAGTACAAACATTTGGAGAGAGAGCCAGTGGATGGGAGCTCTTGCTCTGGCTATTTGGGTCTTTCTGTCTGTGTCTCTATGCTTCTCAAATTTAAAAACAATAAGAAAGATATAAATATATAATATAAAATTGTATTTCTCAACTTAAGCTGCATCAAGTTCAAGGCACTTTTGTAAGCAATGATACTAACCAATTAGTGCACCTCTAAAGAACTGAAGTTCCTGAGAATTTAACCACATGCAAATCTAGTCTTTCTTACATTATTAACTAAACACTTTTTTAGTATTAAAAAAAACAAAGAGAAGGCATAAGGAGCCAAATCAGGACTGTAAAATAGTTGCCTAATACTTTTCAAAAATTTCTTTTTGTCGCTCCCCAACTCGCGGAGGAACGACACCGGACACTGTTTGCTTTCCTCGGTCCTTCCCAGATTTGCTGCCGCTCCCCCGCCTCCGAGGAGGAGCGGCACCAGGGAGCTCTCTGACCGGCTCTCTCAGGGGGCCCCGCATGTTGTCTCTCTCCCCCTTTTATAGTCCTCTCCCACCAATCTGTGCTCCGCTGCCCACGTGCTGAGCACGCCAATCAGGAATCAGCTAATTAACGAGGCAGCTGTGTAAGACTTGTTTACTCCCTCTCAGCACCATGTTGTGGGAGATCAGAGGCATAGAGTTAGTTTCAGTCCACAGTGTCAGCACTTATTTGTCTCCCGGGCGCCCCACCATGTTGCGCGAGACGGACCCTGCTCCCCATACTTTTGATGGTAAGAAAAATAACAGGAACATTATTAAGGTGGAGAAGAACTCTCTGGTGCATCTTTACCATGTATTTTTCTGCTAAATCTTTGGCTGACTTTCTCAAAACACTCTCAATATAAGCCACTGTTACTGTTCTTTGACTCTCTAAAAAGTCAACAAGCAAAATATCTTTAGCATCTCAAAAAACCTGTGGCTATGAACTTTGCTTTTGACCAGTCTACTTTTTCCTTTATGGGACCACTTCCACCTGTCAGAAGCTCTTGCTTCAGTTTGTCCTTTGTCTTCCAGATCATATTGATAAAGTCATGTTTCATGTCCTGTCAAAATTCTTAAAGGATTGCTTCAAGATCTCGTTTTTTTATCTGTTCTACTTAATATGACTGGTTTAGTTCTGTAATTGATGCACAGTTATTCTTAAGTGTTGAAAATTAACTGAAATGTGATCCCTGTTGAACATGGTGGTGGGAATGGGAGAGGGAAGAGATGTATAATTTGGGACATGCTCAGGCTGACTTGCCCCAAGAGGTGGAGTTGGAAGCATACCAGGGGATTCCAATTCAATCCCATCGAGGTGGCATGTACCAATGCCATCTCACTGTTCCAGGTGATCAGTTTCAGTTCACAGTTGGTCATGGTGGAGGGACTGGGAGTCAAAGGGAGCACATAGACAAGTCTAGTACCTGCTAACGCTAACCAATGGAGTAAATAAAGGGGAGAGTGATCCAACATGGGAAGTGAGATACTCAGCAGACTCATAGAATGGCGGATGTCCTAAATAGCACTCTGGCCTCAGAATCAGCCCTAAAGGCATTCGGAGCTGGCTGAAAAGCTCATGAGAGTATTTCAGGCATGAAAAGCCAAGACACTCTGGCAAAAGATCTCTGCGAGTGAGATCCCAGTGGAAAGAACAGGTCATCAATGAAGGAGGTACCTTTCTCTGAAGGGAGGAGAGAACCTCCACTTTGACTATGACCTTGTCTAAACAAGATAAGAGTCGGAGAACTCAGAGGGCTTCCATAGCCTTGGAAACTCATGACTGGTGCATAGGGAGATTACTGATGCCATAGACAGGAGTGTCAATTGGTAAAGTCAACAACAGGAGTCACTGTGCACTTACTCCTCGTGTAGGATCTCTATCCTTAATGTGCTGTACATTGAGATTTAATGCTATAACGAGTACTCAAACAATATATTTCACTTTGTGTTTCTATGGGGGTGCAAACTGTTGAAATCCTTACTTAATGCATACTAAACTGATCCTCTGTAAAAAAAAAAAAAAAAGAAATTATCAATTCCCAACTTGACTCTCACTGGGATTAAACATGACAATAGGTCTGCTCTGATTTCATCATCATTTAAAAAAAAATCATCTATTATTTTTCACTTTATGTTTCTGTGTGGGAGCAAACTGTTGAAATCCATACTTAATGTATACTAAGCTGATCTTCTGTATATTAAGATAATCGAGAATGAATCTTGATGTGAATGGAAGGGGAGAGGGAGTGGGAAAGGGGAGGGTTGTGGGTGGGAAGGACGGTATGGGGGGGAAGCCATTGTACTCCATAAGTCGTACTTTGGAAATTTATATTCATTAAATAAAAGTTTAAAAAAATATAAAATAAAATAAAAAATAAAAAATAAAAAATAAAAAAACTCTTACAATTCATTAATAAAATTTTAAAAGCTTTCTTAAAAGATTAAAAAAAAAAGATCTTGATCCAATGTGTTTAGAATTTCCATTGAATTCTCTGCCCTTGGCTGTAGCTGATCTGTGTACAAGAGTTTTGATACCCATCAAGTGAACAATTTGGTCTACTTTATTTTTCAGTCAGAATTATGTAAGCTACACCAATGAGGTTTCTCTGATGTTGGCGATTGTTTTTCTGTTAATCACCAATCCTCTTAAGTTACAGCACAAAGAACATCAATTTTTCCCTGGAAACTGATGATAATGGCTGATCACAGCAGGCTTCATCTTCAACATCACCTTGTTCCTTCTTAAAATGAGATACCCATTTGGAAACTCACTATTTCATGAGGCATTGTCACCATACATATTTTATAAAGCATCAGTGATTTCCCCACCCATCCACCCATATTTCTCTATGAATGTGATGTTTCTTCTTGTTATAATTTATCAGAATTCATATTTTCTGAAAGGGGCTCTTTTCAAGGGATGGCTTATTCTTCTTAGGGCTTCAAACTAGATCCTATTCAGACATGTTGTAACATGTTAGTATGAGTTTCTTTAGTGTAAAAAGTTATGAAACACATGTCAATTTTTAAATTATATTTCATATGATAATTTTATTTTATTTTTAAACAATTTTTCTCCCCCAAAAACCTTTCATTTAAGGAATACAAACTTCATGCATTTCATAAGTACAACTTTAGGAATATAGTGATTCTTCCCACTATATCTGCCCTCCCAGCCATACTCTCACCCTTCCTCCTCCTCCTTCTTCCATTCCCAGTCCCGTTTTCCACTAAAATCCATTTTCAATTAACTTTATTTTTTTCTCAAAGCAACCTTTTATTTAACAAGTGCAACTTTCACAAGTGCAACTTTAGGAATATAGTGATTCTCCCCAACATATTCGCTCCCCCACTCCTACTTCTACCCCACCTCCTCCCCCCTCTCCCATTCCTAGTCCCATTCTCCATTAAGACTCATTTTCAATTAACTTTATATATAGAAGACCAATTCTATACTGAGTAAAGATTTCAATAATTTGCACACACACACACACAAAAAAAACTGTTTGAGAAGAAGTTTTACAGTTAATTCTCATAATACAACTTATTGAGGACAGAAGTCCTGCATAGGAAGTAAGTACACAATGACTCCTGTTGATAATTTAATAATTAACACTCTTATATGACATCAGTGATCACCTAAGGCTCTTGAAATGAGCTTCCAAGGCTATAGAAAGCTTTTGAATCCACAAACTCCTTCAGTATTTAAACAAGGCCACAAGCAAAGTAGAAGTCCCCTCCTCCCTTCAGAAAAAAGTACATTCTTCTTTGACGGCCGTTTCTTTCCACTGGGTTTCTCTCAGAGATCCTTCATGTAGAATTTTATTTTATTTTATTTTATTTTATTTTATTTTATTTTTTTGCCACAGTGTCTTGGCTTTCCATGCCTGAAATGCTCTTATGGACTTTTCAGCCAGACTAGAATGCCTGAAGGGCTGATTCTGAGGTCATAGTGCTATTTAAAGCAATTGTCATTCTATGAGTCTGCTGTGTGGACTACTTCTCATGTTAGAACATTCTCTTTTTTAAATTTTATCTATTATGACCGGACATTTGGTCTTATTTACATGATCCTTTTAACATTCAATCTTATCTATATGATTTCTTTAACACTTAATATGATCACTTTAACACTTAAGATGGCATTTTTACCACCCAGCTTAATGGGATTTGGGGTCCCATGGCAAGTTTTTAAACTGTACCCTTAAAAGTAAGTCCTTAGGAATGTATGCAGAATGATACAGATTTACAGTTACAAACTTCCTCCTCCCTCTTTTATTCCTACCCTGAATTTTTCCTGAGATCTATTTTCTATTGACTTTACACATATTATTAACTCTAGAGTTCAACAAATAGCATGAAGAAGAGAGAGAGAAAAAAAAGAAAAATTGTTCTTCGACAGTCAAGACAAGGGCTGTTCAAGTGATCGCTTCTCAAAGTGTCAATTTCACGTCTACAAATTTCCTTTTAGGTGCTCTATTAGTTCTCACAGATCAGGGTGAACATATGGTATTTGTCCCTTTGGGGCTGGCTTATTTCACTCAGTATGATGATTTCCAGATTCATCTATTTTATTGCAAATGACTGGATTTCATTTTTCTATACTGCTGTGTAATATTTCATAGAGTACATATCCCATAATTGCTTAAGCCATTCTTCAGTTGATGGGCATTTGGGTTGATTCCATGTCCTAGCTATTCTGACTTGAGCTGCAATAAATATGTAGGTGCAGATAACTTTTATTTACTGATTTCATTTCCCTTGAGTAAATTCTCAGGAGTGGTATGGCTGGGTCATCTGGTAGGTCTATATTCAGATTTCTGAGGTATCTCCAACTGTCTTCCATAGTGGTTTTATCAGTTTGCATTCCCACCAACAGTGGATTAGGGTACCTTCTTCCCCACATCCTCGCCAGCATTTGTTTGTTGATTTATATATGAAAGCCATTCTAACTGGGGTGAGGTGAAACCTCATTGTGGTTTTGATTTGCATTTCCCTGTTGGTTAGCGATCCTGAGCATTTTATCATGTGTCTGTTGACCATTTGCATTTCTTCTTTTGAAAAATGTCTGTTTAAGTTCTTGACCCATCTCTTAAGTGGGTTATTTATTTTGTTGTTGTGGAGTTTCTTAATGTCCTTATATATTTTGGTTATTAATGTTTTATCAGTTGCATACTTTGCAAATAATTTCTCACATTCTGCATTCTGTTGGTTGCCTCTTCACTTTCCTGAATGTAATTCTTTGGCAGTACAGAAGCTTCTCAATTTGATGTAATTCCTTTTGTTAATTTTGGCTTTGATTACCAGTGCCTCTGTGGTCTTTTCAAAGAACTCTTTGCTTGGGCCAATATCTTGCAGCATTTTCCCCAATGTTCTCTAATAATTTGATCTTATCAGGTCATAGATTTAGGTCTTTAATCTATTTTGAGTGGATTTTTGTGTAAGGTATAAGGTAGGGGTCCTGCTTCATGCTTCTGCACGTGGAAATCCATTTTTCCCAGCACCATTTATTGAATAGACTGTCCTTACTCCAGGGATTGGTTTTGGATCCTTGGTCAAATAGAAGTTGGTTGTAGATGCTTTGATTGATTTCTGGTGTTTCTATTCTGTTCCATTGGTCTGTCCACCTGTTTTTGTACCAGTACCAGGCTATTTTGGTTATAATTTCCTTGTAATATGTCTTGAAATATGTTATTGTGATGACTCCCTCTTTGTTTTTGTGGTATAATATTGCTTTAGCTATTTGAGGTCTCCTGTGTTTCCATACGAATTTCAGCATCATTTTCTCTATATCTGAGAAAAATGTCCTTGGTATTTAGATTTATAGTGCATTGAATCTGTAAATGGCTTTCAGAAGTATGAACATTTTGATGATATTGATTTTTCCAATCCGTGAACATGGAATATTTTTCCATTTTTTGTATCTTCTTTTATTTCTTTCTTTAATGTCTTTTAATTCTTATTGTAGAGATATTTACATCCTTTGTTAAATTTATACCAAGGTATTAACACATTTCCGTGAACTTTAAAGTCCCCAGTATGATTATAGAGATATACACATATTTACAAAAGTGATGTATAGATATATTAATAGATACACTAAATAGAATACTTTTCCACCACAAAAGAGAAGAAAATTCTGCTATTTGCAAATAAACCAGACACAATAACACCATATAACTTATAATCTCACTTGTATGTCACTTGTATGTTTGGCCTTTTTCTGGATTCAATTTTGTTCAAATATTATTTGATTTTAGAAGTTTTTGCTCATTTTTCACTCCTGGGAGCATATAATCTCTTGCAGTTACCTCTCTACCATTTCACTTTCTTATGATTTTATAAATGTAACAGGTGGGTGGTGTAATATTTTCATGAGGGATGATACAGAAAATGACCAGAGGTGGTATGACTTACTTTTGCTTATAACACCATTTTGCCAATTATGGAACATTCTTACCACAGGAAATAGGAAGTGAAGTTTTCCAGGTATGACTCTCATGAGAGTTCATGCTGTTGAGAGGAATATCATCTTTCCTTTTGTAATATAAGTAATGAAGAGTAAACAGGAAAGTGTGATTTATTAGTGAACTTTCTGTAACTTAATGAGATACTGTACACAGCTTGGCTTATACAGTGAAATGTTTTTAACTCACAGTTTTGGAAGCCAAAATTCCAAATCTGGGGAGAGGGAAGCAATACTGATTTGGCTTCTAGTGAGGGTGGTGTATGATAATGGCAAGAGCACAGATCTAAGTGGGTTGTCACATATTTAACCAGAACAGAAAAAGAGAAGAGAGACTGAGGCCTTATACACCCTTTGGAGGACATATCCTCAATGACCTAAGGCCTTCCTACCAAATTCTACCTCCTAATGTCTCCACAACTTTCTGATGGCATCATCCTGGGGACCAAGCCTTTAGATGAATTCAATATCCAAACAAAAGCATATGATTTGTTAGATATAGATATAAATATACATTGTACATGTATAGAGAGACCCCAATTTCAAATATATGTGTGTGTGTGTGTATATATATATATATATATATATATGAATTTGGAAATCAAATCACATTTGGCTGATAACCTGAAGATGTAGAAATATTGGTACATATTGAATATCTCTGTAACCAGGTGCTAAGATTTGGAAATGGGGAGAAGGAAACAGAATTGACACAAGGGAGAAGTCAAATTGTGGCATAAATAACCCCAGAACTTTTTGGTCAATTACACCAATTCTGTAGTAAATAAAAGCCTTGTGACTTGTTCCTCAATGGACAAAATTGATTGGAAATTTTTACCTATGTCAATCTATCACTGGATTTGGTTTATTCCTGGAAGGATGTGTCCTCTGACAGGTGATTCTGTGCAGTTGAGGCAGTACCTACAGGGGCTGACAGGCAAGACGTCCTTTGCAGGATCTGAAAGGAACATTCTCACATCTGCCAAAAGTAGAATTTCTAGTTTATATCATGTGCAGGTTACTATAGCTGGCACTTTTCCACTTGCAGACAGCATTCTGAAGAATGCAAATAAAATACAAACTTTAAATTGATGCCCAGATATCAATAGGGATATACATTATAAAGGAGAATGTCATTTTACAGCCATTCACTGATACTTCTTTAGAAAGTAGATTTTCATTTAACTTATGTTTCAAAAGAAAACTTTAAAAAAAACTTGACAATGGAAGAAAGTTCTACAGAAAAGAAACTTTGGTAAGACAGGAGGTACCAACATACTATTCAATAACAGATTTGCCTGCCTAAGGATAATCTGGAGACAGAACAGATGCAATTTTCTCACTAAAAACTTACTTAAGTGTGCGACATCTTCTAGAAGACTGAAGGGCATCTTACTTTCATTTTTTAATTCTTAATCATTTTCAACAGTAAAACTATGCATTGGTACATCCCTGTATTAGCTACAAAATGGTAGTAAGAATGCATCCTGATTAAATCTCTGAAAAAGTTATTTTAATTATAATGACCATGCCAAATAAGATTCTAAAAGAGTATCTCATTACATTTTCCAGAAATGTGACACGGCTGAGAAAGAAGTTAGCAGAATATCATATCATAAACATAGTGCCTCTTTTTTCTGACTTGTTATGGAAAAACATACAGAAAAAAGAAATATACTAGACATCATTAGCTAATGATATGGTGTTAGATCACTAATGAACTCTAAAGATTGGTTATTTCTATCTTCCAAGTTTTTAAATCCTCTATTTATTTTGCTTCCCAACATTTGTATATTCATTGTGATTAGGACAATATTACTCCTAGAAAAACCTGAAGAATAAGTACATCTCTCCTTTCTGAAACAAAATGCATCTGGAAGCCTTTAGGAATAAAGTAATTTGTGTCTGATATTTCTTTTGTAGCTGAAAATTGCAAAGACTTTCAGAACATTGGCTCATTTGTATGTAACAGTGAATTTGCCAGTGAAAATGTACAACTCTTAATAGCATTATTCTCTAAAGTTTTATGATCTCAAGTCAATACTATAAATGATTAATACAATTGAGAAGTGGGGGATAACTTACAAATTTGTTCAGAATCAGGGAGGTACAATTATATATTAATCCAAATTTTTATAATTCCTTAAGCAAGTAATCCCTAGTTGGGGTACATTCTGCACATTCCAACACAAAAGAAGGACTACACATGAACCTGGATAAGAAAAACCTAGGCAGTACAAATTATCATGGTCTCACAGGATCACTGGAAACAGCAAAGACTTCTCCAGTCAATGAACCAGACAATTCTCTTATTTATGGGTAAGATGTTATCAGTAACACCAGCAGCCACAAAAAAATATCTAGGATAGGCAGAAGAAGCGTTTCTGTTTCCCAAGGATTATTCATTAGCACAAGAAGATATTATACACTCTCCTTTGGAACTACATAAAGTCCTTCTCTTTTAATAGAACATTTTCACCGTTTTTATTTTAGAAATAGCTATTTTTCAACAAAAAGATGAAAAAAATCCATTTAGTCATCCAGCTTATCATTTAAAAAGGGCTATTGGTATATCTATTATGACTGAAAAGACTTACATAAACAAATACTTCAATATGTGAAAAGCTGTGGGTAGTACGTAGAAGGATAAAGTAAAAACATAGGAGGTCCTGTGGAGGAGTGGGTGGAAAGTTTGCCTCATAGGCTAGAGTCTCAATCAGGATTATAGTCAGGAATAGGGTGATTAGGATTTGAGGCATCCTGAACTTCTTTCAGGGACTGTCGTGAAACATTCAACCAGATGGCTTCAGAGCACATAATGGAGGTGAACTTGGGATTCTGAGGGGTCAGTAAGAGTAATGTACCAACTGAAGTTCTGAGCAGTCCCCTTCAGTTTTGGTGATGATTTCTGGGGAAGAGTAACCTAAACGTGAGCTCATGGAGCTCTGGGACTCCCTCTTCACTCTTCTTGAATAAGCTGTGGAACTCCCCACCTAATAATAAAAAGAATGTGCGTATCTTCTGCACCTTAGAAAGAACCAAAAATATATTAAATGAAAATCGAAGGAAATATAACTATAAACAAAGTGCTCTCACCCCCCCCATTTCTCTGTCACACACACACACACACAAGACATTGCAAAGTTTGTGATATATAACATATCATCTGTGAATTTTTTTCTTTCAGGCAAAATCTATGCAGATTCATGGAGCTGGAAATTGCTGATAGAATTTATTTCATGTCTTAAAGATAACTCATTGGGTGGCACATCAAGGAAAATACAGTAATCATGTTTGCTTTACGTTCATTCTTGAGGTTTCACAATGTTTTACTGTCCACCTATGTAAAAGCAAGTAACCTGAGGCATTGGCAAGCTTTTATTGTGACATTCTTCAGTAACTTTTATATACTGTTTCCTTTCATAATTTGAGATGCAATAATGATTTTTGTTATAAATTTCTTCATAAATATCCCTATTGATGGATGATGCATTTATTTAAGCATCAGTGGACAAATAAAGTTATCCACGGGTGACTAACAACCTTGAATAAATACCTCTTCACTCAGTTGCTATCCATAGTACCTAAGAAATGCAATTACATGCTGGGACCTATTATCCCAATTAATGGACTGTTTTATATTCACTATGCATTATACTTGAAACACTTTAGAGGCCTGGCCTTCACTTAGCTACAGGCAAAGTAGAAATTTATAACAAATAACCAAGAAAAGCCTTTCATTTACTTACCAAGATATGTAGCGTGTAATTATACTTTAAGCATAACTAGGCAGGACTCAAAAATGCCCTTTGATTTAAACCACAATAAAAGTGTATTTTTAAAACAGTGACAAATACAAGTATGTAATGAATAAGTCATTGTGGGTTACTATACCACTGGAGGTTTCATTATCAACTGTATCTGTCTTTCTGTTGTTGTTATGATGTGGTCAAAGGTTAAACTTGATTATTATTTATTGCATTCAGAGAGATTCTTATTATTCCAGTCATATGAACTAAAAGAGCAGCAATATGCCGAGGTCTTTGACTAGCCAGATGGGTGAACAAATAAAATAGTCTGCTGAGAAGTACACAACCCCTTGTTGTGTTGCTACTTTGTAAAATGTCAGCCTGAGGCTATGTTTTATGGCAATGGAATTTGACCACTGAAGTTTAACTCTACTCCCTCTGGTGGTTTGCAAAGCTGTATTACCAAAGCTATAAAATAAAACACAGTTGTAATTCTTCTCCTTATTGTAAGAAGCATTGATCGCTTCTGATTGTATATTATAGCAAAGAGGCAGTCTATTACATAAATTTATTGCATTTTATTCCTGATAATTACTGGAAGTTATTGAACAAGGCAGGGAGTTATAGCCGGTAAGTCCCTGCTGCAGCTGAGGAAGCAAATCTACAGATATTTAGTGGATCTAAGCAGCTGTAAACAACGCATCCTGTTTACAGTGCACTAGAAATTTATAATTTACTGAGCATTGAGGTTATTTTAAGAATCACACTCTCAATTCCACAGGTTTGGACTTGAACTATTAACTATAGCAAAATGCCATGCTAAATGTATCATTTTAATTTAAAAAAAAAAACAATTTGACAACATTTAAAATGTCAAAACTCAAGTCATTTGGATTTACTATTTCACTTTTTTAAGATAAATGGATTTTGTTCATTTCTGTTTAAGTTTTTCATCTATACTGAACATTTTATTTTGGTCATATTTTTTTGTATTTGAAATTACAATTACTTATTAATCTGAACTTATTTTTTAATAGAAGAAACGCTCCAATAACCAATAGTATAGCCAAATTTAACATGTTTCACAAAAAACTGATATACATTAAAACACAATACTTAATTTCTCCTACAAAATTCACAATAAAATGATACAAACACAATAAGTTAGAAGGTGATAACATTATATACGTGTATATATATATGTAACTTTTCTATACTAAATCTGAAGTAAGGTCATATTTGTACAACAGTTAACAAAACATAGATTAGAAATCAGCATAGTCACTACCTTGCTTATATATGATAAAACAGATTATTTTGAATGTTCACTATTTGAAAATGGTGAATTAAATTTTAGTAGATCGAAACCCCCACAGATAATAAATCTGGAAGAAAATGTCTGAAGGTATTCAAGAGCATATGGAAGAAAGAAAATTAGGGAGATTAACTTTGGAAGAACGAAAATGCACTGGTTGAGTCTTTTGCTTGAAGGCAGGTCCTAATCAATGCTACCAAATGTAGATAAAATTTGAAAGAAGGCTGTTCTCTCTGTGCACTGAGAGACAGTCTGTTGGGTTTCCCCCACCAGACAATAAACTTTCTCCCTTAAAAAAATTTGAAAGAAAAACCCCAAAAGATAATGATTTGAAGAAAAAGACATCAACTGGAATGTGAATGCAGCATTCAGTAAAAAAGTGAGCTGCAGAAGGGTGCATAAAATAGTATAAGATAGGGTGCATAAAATAGTGTAAAATCCTCCTGTGTCTAGTTGACTAGTTAACTACACACATGTGAGGCAAATTATAAGCATCCTAGCTTCAACTAAAAGAACTAGCAATTTCAACTTCTTGTCACCAAATGGGAGACAGGAATATGAATTCAGTCAAGTTAACTGCCTGCTATAGCAAAAATAACAAAAATCAATATATAGAATTCAGAATTTTTGAACTACATTCATTTATAATGGCCAGAATATAATCCAAAATTATTAAATGTATAAAAATTGGGAAAATGAAACCCATATTCAAGCAAGAAAACAATGAGACTACATCAGATATAAAAACTTGCAGATAAGTATTTTAAAGTAATCATTACAACTATACCCTAAAATATCCTTTTAATAATAAATTGCATAATAGAAAATATCAGTAAAGAAATAGAAACTATTATAAAGAGTCAAATGAAAATCTGAGAAAAGAAAATGCATTTCAGGAAAAAAATTACTGAATGGATATATTATCAGATGAGAGATAACAGAAGAGAAAGTATATGATCATGAAGTTACATCAATAGGAAGTAACCAATCTGAAAATTGACAAGTGACTGAAAAGCAGTTCAGTCCCAGTCATTCTGAGGCATATTTCTGAGTAGTTTAACATGCATGTTAAAGAAGTACCAAGAGATAAAGAGAAAATAAGTTAGAGGAACAAAATATTTGAAGAGATAAATTACCAAAATTTTCTTAAATTTGATGAAAAACTTACATTTAGAGAATTGAGGGATTGAAAAAGCCTCAAGTAAGTTAATATACGGAAAATCATACTAGACATACTGTCATTTCTCTAAAAACCATATATAAAGAAAAAGTTCTGAAAACGGCAATATAAAAATAATAAATTACATAGAGGGGAAAATCTGTACAACTTACTGTTGATTTCTCATGAGAAACAATGAAGACAGACAATAGTATAGTGACATTTTCATATAAACAAAAACGAAACAAATTTGTTTTAAAGAGTTCTCCAGTTTGAAGGAAAATGATCCAAAGTGGACATTCGAACCTCCTGAAAGGAATAAAGAGTATCAGAGAGTAAACATAAAAAAATGGTTTTTCCTGTTAATTGCTTTATAATACACATGACTGTTTAAAGGAAAAGTGCAGAATTTTATTGCAGGTTTTATAAGATACTTAAATGTAGTAAGTATGACAACCATAGCATAAAAGCTACCAGAACAAAAAAATAAATTTAGCATGTTTGCAAGATACAAGGTGCATTAGTCTGTTTTTCATTATTTTAACTAAAACACCCAAGACGATCTTCTTGGGGAAAAAAAAAGGTTTACTTCAGCTTACAGTTTGGGGATTGCACTTCAGGCTGCAGTAGAGCCCTGTAGTCATTTCTGGTGGAAGCTCATCAAGGCAGGTACAGAAGCATAATCACATGCTGAGCCAGAACAGAGACACTACGCAGAATGTGAACTCCAACAGACCCTCTAACGCAACCCATCCTCCGAGGTCATGCGCCCCTCTACACACACCAGACCCTCTTCGCAGAAACTGTAATTACATGAAGGACCCACCCTTCATCCACCAACTATTAACATTAAAATATCAGAGTTTAAACATCTACATGAGTTTTGAGGAGACAAGTCCTGCTGTCCCCATAACACAAGGCTAACAAGTGAAAACCAATGCCACTTTTATAGATGAGTAGCAAACATTTGGAAAATAAAATTATTTTTAAAATGTAGTTTCATTCACAAAGCACTAGAAAATTGTTAAATGCTTGCAAATAAATTTAACAGAAGACAGGCTGAACCTATGCTCTTTAAACTATAAACATTGCTTAGAGAAATTAAAATCTTTAAAAATGCGAAAGACAAAAGGAAAAGAAAGCAGGGATTAGCATAACTCATTAATAAATAAATGTCATGAAAGAATAGTGAATTTGGGGAGTTACTGAAAATCCAAAATTTTCAGCACCTAAAATTCAGTGATTCTGACAACTGACGACACTTAAAAAAATCCGTATTTTCATTTTGTTGCATGGCTCAATCTGTACATCAATACTTATATGTGGTCTGTCTCATACAGTGGTTAATTCCTCAATTTGCACACAGTGTTATATCCTATTCATCAGAAGAGCCACAGCGCCTGCCCCTGTATAATTCTTTATACTCTTCTATGTGATTGAAATTAGTATATGGTTGTACAGACAGCCCTTTGTTCATCTATTACTAATTAAAAAAGTATCCTAAAATCTGGTCACAGCCACTTTAGTTTACCTATTTTAAGAATCAAGGATACACAAATAATTTTACATGACCATTGTTCTGCTTCTGCTTCACGTGTTGTTGACTGATGTTACTCTGTCATATTCATTTAGCAGCTGAACTATTCGGAATGGTACAAGAGTGGTGGTTTCACTCGCACGCTGGTTTCCTGGCAGGGATAGCTAGAAGGCTAATCACACCTGAACCCCTCTCCCTTTTCATGTTGTTTCAAGCTCTTTTGAACCACATAGCTGGACTTCTTACATAGTTGCTCAGGATTCTCACAGACAATGGTAGAAACTCTCTCAAGGGTTAGATCATCATATTGTGTTAATTAAAACAATAAGCCAGTCTAGAGTCAAGGAGAGGAATTTCAAGTAATTTGTAGCTGTATTTAATCTGTCAAATTTAGCATAAGCATTTGAACCACAGCCATATTCGTATTTAAATGTTTGAACTATTGAATGTATATTTATTGACTTCCCATGAAGTAAGGTCAAAATTTAGTGACATGTAGTGGAAACATGACCTTACAATCAAGGAGCTTATAGTTGAATTTGATGGGAGGGATAAATAAACAGAAACTTACAATAAAATATGGTAATTAATTTAATGGAGACATATATAAGAACAGCTGGGAACACAGAAAAGGAGGTATGAGGGAATCATGAAAATTTTTATAAAAGAGCGAATTCAATTGATTCTAAATGCTGTAGGGGAAATTTGCCATATAGTAAACAACAAGACAACAGTTCATAAAAAAGGGAAATATACACTACTTGGAAATTCTTGCCTGCTTCCTCAACCCCCTGCCTCGATAACATGCTGCACTTCCTTCTTTGAACCCTACTATAACAACATATATTTTTTTCAGAGCACTTAGATCATCTGTTGTACCTCCTCCATTGGAGAAATGGCCTTCTGCTGGCAGAGAAAATGACTTACTTGTTTCAATATCATTGACAAGTGAATAGATTATCTACATTAATAATTTTATGAAAAAATAAAATAGAAAAATCTAGAAGTTCTTATCAGCTAGTTTTTGGGTTCAACTTATTGGAATGTTTTAACCTGAAGCTTCATAAATTGTTCAAGTGATTTTAGGTTTTAGGCAAAGAGACTTACCTGAGATTCACCACAAAGTGGGATAAGAGAGAGGCATGTGGGAAAAAGGCTTCTTTTAGAGTTCTGTCGTTGTGCTGAAACTACTTCTTCCTCAAAAATCATGAAAGTTTAAAAGTTGGAAAACCTTTCCATGAATGAATGAATATATCTTAAAAATTAAATTAAATTAAACCAATTGTAAAGTAACTAAACAGGAACATTAATTCCAACATGATAACACTAATTCTGTTGTGATGAGAAGGGACACTAAGAACTAAGCAAGATACTATACTTTATTTTTTTTTAAAGTATCAAGGCAAATAAGAAGCTAGCAAATGTTCTATCAATTAAAGTGAAAAAAAAAAAAAACTTATGATGCCCTCAATTTCTCTTGCTTGAAGAACAGACAGAGTCCCACAATGCATAAAATCCCTAGTTCCCTAGTCACATAGCCGACAGCAGGGGCTCCCTCTTTCTCAACAGAACCTTGATCAGATGCTTTCATGTTCAGTTTGCACATGGGTAACAACAGCCTCATTGACTTCCCAGGCTAGTAGGCAACATCAAAACCCCTCTCTCAATCAAGCAACTCCTCTTTTTTTTTTTTTTTTTTTTTTTTTAACCAAGAGGCATCTACTGACTCAACTATGCCTGATGCTAAAGCCTTAGTTTTATATTATTATTGAAAACACTCCTTAGTTCAGGGAGTCTTAAGATCACTCTGACAACTTTGATTTGAGAAAAGCCCAGACAGACAAAGCAAGTGTTCAATTTTCACATAGGTACAAAAACCACAAACGCAATTTGTTACTGGCAGTCGTTAATAGCTGTGATAAACAAGGATATCTGTAATGGGCAATTAAGCATTGTGGTAGACAAATGGAAAATAAATAAGAACATAATCAACCAAATCATTAATAATTATTCTGTTTTTAATGCGAGCCCCCAAGTACTTCTTCAGCTATGTATCTTCTATTTCCATCTTTTTCCTGTGTATATAATTTACATGTACATTTCCCTACATTATGAATATTTTTTCATATTGACACAATTATATTTTCATTTTAATGACTGTTTAAATAGCACACATGCTTAGGACTACAACTAAATAAAAAAGAAATGAATTGTGATGTGTTTTTTGAAACTTTTTTTGCTTATAATGGAAGTTATTAAAATAGTTTTATTATTATGCTGGCAAATTTCCCTAGAGGTTGTTGGCTAAACAAATATGTATGTGATTTTTTACTTTACATTTATTGACACATCATATTACTTTGGAGAAGATAAAGGATTTATCTTTAGTACAAAACCATTATTGCCATAATATTTCACAAGTGACTTGCCAATTTCCTCCATTATCATAAAATTCAAATTATCACTGATGATCATCCAAGTCAGAAGTAAAGGCAGAATAAAAGGCACCATATTAAAGGCAAATTTAAAACCATTCATCATTGTCCCAGTTTGATTTTTTAATATAAACAACTTTAGATAAAATATTTAGAATTATGGTCTTTTAATCTTCTCTAAAAATACAGAATGGGCCTAAATACTAAATGATCTCATATTCATAAAAATCTTTCCTCTTAATATATTTATATTTTTTCTGTTCAATGAATATTTTGTTATTTATCAGATACAGGAAATTACTGTTACATAATAAGAACTAACATTACTGGTTTCTTACAGTGTTCCAGGCATTATTTTAAGTGTTTTTATAATAATACTTATGATGACATTAATAATGAAAGAAAAGACCTATTTGAGTGCTCAAGTATTATTCACTTTACCTGTATTAAAATTCTAACAACCTTATGAGATATCCCTAATCAACCCTAAGCGTCGCAATTTTACACATGAGAAAATTGAGGCACATCAAGATTAAATAATATGATACCTAAAGTATGAGCTAATTGCTTCTCAGCCTTTTGGCTAAGATCGAGTCTAAAGTATGAGCTAAAGCAAAAAAAAAAAAAAAAGTTAAATCCGATTCAATTAGAAACTAAATCTTTTGTTCCTTAAAGAACAGCATAAGAAAAATGAAAAGCCAGCCAAAGAAATCATAGAAACTATTTGTGAATCATGTATCTGATAAGGAACTTGTGTTGCAAATATATGATGAATGTTTACAATTCAATAATCAGAAGATGACCAAATTAAAAATGGGGCAGGGTCTTGAACATAATAATAAATAATAAATAAATAATAAATTTCTTCTAAGATTCTGTAGAAATGGTCAATAAGTACAAGAAGAAATGTTCAACATCATTAGATTATCTAAACGCAAATGACAACCACAGTCAAATGCCACTTCACACACATTAGGATACCTAGAATCAAAAAGTCAAACGAGTATTAGACAAGAGTATAGGTATATTTAAACATTGATTTAGTCCTAGTAGGAATGTAAAATGATGCAGCTGCTTTGGAATACAGTCTGGCAGTCCCTCAAGTGATTAAACAGTGTTACCATATAAGCCAGCAATTCAAGTCATACACATGGTCATATATCCATGATAAGTGAAAGCATAAGTCCACACAAAAAATTAAACACAAATGTTTTATGGCAGCATTATTCATAATGGTCAAGATATGGACACAACCCAAATGCATATTTACTAATAAATGGATAAACAAAATGTGATATATTCATAAAATGGAATATTATTCAGCTCTACAAACAAATCATGAGTCTTGCAAACATGAGAAATGAAAGAAAAAGTCACAAAATCATATATTGCATGAGTCCCTTTGTATGAAATGTCTGAACAGAGAAATCTACAGAGACAGAAAGTAAAATAATTGTTGCTTAGGACTAGGAAGGAAGATGAGGGATGGTGGGATAATAGCTAAAAGAAATGGGAGTTTATTTTTATCTTAATGAAAATGTCCTTTGGTGATGCTTTCCTATATCTTCAACATTAAAAACAATTAAATTATACATTTAAAATAAATTGTATGGCATGAATTATAGTCCAATTAGGCTGTTTGTTTATAAAATGAAAATAATTAAATTTTCACAGATAAATAACAAAACTGGGATCCAAATTCAACTATTTGTGATCCTGACTTTGAATGCATATCCTCAGCCTCTCATAGGAGTCGTTTTGTTTAATCATCATAATAATCCAGAGCTGTGAGTAATGCTATTTAGTGTAATGCTCTGGTTAAATGTTAAATAAATATGGAGACATGGCCGGTGCCTTCAGAGAATTCAACATCTAGTATGAGATAACATAAACTGTAAAAGTAGGTCTAAAAAAGATGAAATATTGAATATTATAATGTAAATATGAAAATTGACATATAGGACAGAGCAGAGAGCAAAGGAGCATCTTCTATATAAAATTGTTTAGCATTCTAAAAACTTAGTCCTTAAGCACTATAACTATGAACTGACCAATAAGGAATTAGAAGTAGCATTTTTGGAAACTATTGGAAAAAGCCTTCACTGCTGTCCTCCCATCTCACCACTCCATCACATTGCCTGGAGAATGCAATTCGAACTTCCTATCAATGATATTTAAAATCTATTACCATTTGGCCTTAAAAGGATCACCTGGCTGCTCTACAACCTCATCCTAACACACCCTATGCTCTAGTCACAGCAAGCCTTGTCTTTTCTGGCCTTTATCCCTTCTCTCAAGTCTAGTAATTTATGTCTGCCTCTCCCTTTTCTTCATATGAAAAGAAAATCTTGACTATAAACTGCATGTCCATCACAAGGCTGTTTCCGTTTGTTTTTGTATTATGGATCCCTTCCGCTGCACTCCACATCAGCTTTTGGTTGCCACTATTTTGAAAAGTTATTTTGACTTACTTTATTCCATCTTGCATTATGCTTACTGTTATATGTGTGTATCTACTCCCCAACCTCCACTAATTTATAGACTTTCTGAAGGAAGAGACAATGGCATATATTCATCATTCTCTAGTACTTGAAACATCATAAATGTTTGTGGCACAAAGTTCAGTCAGCACTTGCTAGCAAATATACAATTGTGCCCCCCTGTTCATATTTGAGCCTGTTAAATAGTCCATTGTAAATTAGTGCCTTGAACAATTTCCTTATACATGACCTATAAAGTCTGTAGACTCTGAGTGACTTGAGGGCTCTGACTTTATATTTTGCCCCTGTGTGTCTAACACAGTGTCTGGTACACATTACCCGTGGTAAAATGTTATTGAAAGTATGAGTGAACATTCAGAGGAGAGTATTTCTCCTAGTGACATAAAGCATGCACACGTTGCTATTACAGATATGAAAGCCAAGCAACACATGGATATAGAACATAGTCTTGTAGCTTAAAAGTTGCATATCTAATGATCAGTATTGAGTGGTACAAATAGTGGTTTACCATTTTCGTTTCCTTTACATTGTGTCAATTTTTAATTTTAAACAGTTGTTACCATAGTTGTTTCTTAACTCAAGAGTCTGGTTATAAAAGGAAATTAATGAAAAACACTTTTAAATGTGTGTCATGGCAAAGAATAAAGTGTCACCATGAATGTTATAATTAAGGCTAAAAAGGCAACTAGAATACAAGAGCACAATTTTAAGCTTTTATTTCCCACAGAAAGATTTGTGAAGGTGAAAGTTTTTATGATTCTTCTTAGCCTAACTGCCCATTTTATTTTAGAAAGTTTTGGGAAAATGCGTCACTTTTTTATACTTAATTTAGCCTGAAATGCATATTCTAGTCACTCAGAAATTATTTTTATACTTTTCTCACTGCCTAATGATTCAAAACAATTTAGTTTTAAAATGTCAAGCTTGTCATGTGTGCAGTATCAAGTGGTGAAGTGTGACATTGCCATAATCAAGTGAGTTTGATTTTCAAAATTCAAAAATATATTTATGAGAATTTAAAATAGCATATTTAAAATAGGATACACTACAAAGACTTCTGTTTTTTTTCTTTTTGCATAAGAGAAGATACTCTGCAGCTGTAGATATTGACGTTTCAGGTAGAGAGAGAAAGTAAAGATTAGGACGCTCAGGTTTCTTTAAGAAAACGTGTTCCTTTTCAAGCTTTTCTTCTTGGTATTTCAAGAACATCAACATAACCCAAACAATATTCTGTTTGATGAGTCAGAAAAAATAATACTTTAGCTCAGTAATTAATTCATGGAAACTTCTTGTTTTTTGAATTGTAAAAACATGACATGATATCTCTTAGCAAATTTATAAGTGTACATTAGAGTGTGATCATGTATATTCACATTATTATAAAGTGGATTTCTGGATCATTTTTATCTTGCATGACTGAAACTTTATACCCATTGAACAACAGCTTCTCTGTGCTCCCTTCCCCACTCCCTGGCAACCACCATTCTTCCATTCTTTCCATGATTGTGACTATTCTGCATACCTCATGTAAGTGAAATCATGCAGTAGTTTCCTTCTCTGACTGGCTTGTTTCATTTAGGAAAATGCCAAAGTCCATCTGTGCTGTAGCATATGAGAGAATTAACTTTCTTTCTATAGTTGAATAACATCCCATTGCATGGAATAGCAATTTGATTTACCTACTCATCCATCCATAAGCATCTGGGTGGTTTCCCTTCTCTTAACTATTGTGAATAATGCTGCAAGGAACATAAGCATGCAAATATCTCCTCAAGACCCCACTTTCAATTCTTTTGGATAAATACCAGAATTATTTGGTATCCTAACCATGAAACCATTATGAAAACTCTGTCATGAGCCTTTTTTCTTGTGTTACAGTTTCAGATCTTACTTTTAAGACTCTAATAATCCATGTTGAGTAGATTTTTTGTAGGACAAAAGGGTCAAATTTCATTGTTTTGCATGTAGGTATGTAGTTTCCACAACAGCATTTGTTCTTTGATGTTGGATACACGTACAGTTATAATTGTTACAGCTTTCAAATGCGTTGAACTGTCTCAATCCTTTTCCTGCTATTTTAACAGAATACTACAGATTGCATAATTCGTAATGAGCAGAAATGTCTGGGTTCATGACTGGAGTCTTAAAAATCAAAGATCAAAGGACTGCTTTCTCATGACAGAAAGTGGAAGGACAAAGAGGAGGAAAGAGAGAGAATGGAGGCTGAACTCATCCTTTTATAAGGAACCCAGTCCAACAATAACAAATCTACTGGAATAAGTGCACTGATCCCTTCATGAGAACACAGTTCTAATAGCCTAATCACTTCTCAACAGTCCAACTTCACAATACTATTACACTGTAGACCAGCTTTTTTTTTTTAAAGATCTATTTATTTATTTGAAAAGCAGAGTTACAGAGAAAGACAGGAGAGAGTTCTTCCATCTGCTGGTTCACCCCCCAAATGGATGCAATAGCCGGAGCTGGGCCAAGTCAAAGCCAAGAACCAGGAGCTTCTTCTGGATCTCCCCTGTGGTTGCAGGGGCCCAAGCACTTGGGCCATCTTCCACTGCTTTTCCTAGGGGCATTAACATAGAGCTGAATCAGAAGTAGAGCAGGTAGGACTTGAACCAGTGCCCATATGGGATGCCAGCACTGCAGATGGCAGCTTAATCTGCTGTGCCACAGTGCTGGCCCCTAGGATCAGGTTTCTAACACTTGAAATTTGGTAGGGTTACATTCAAATTATAGCATGACCCAGCTATCACTATATAATATCCTTCTTTGTCCCTTTTTGTTTTCTTTTTATATTTGAAAAGCAGAGTGACAGAGAAAGACAGGGAGAGATATAGAGACAGAGAGAGACAGATCTTCCATCCAATGGTTCACTCCCTCAAATGGCTCTAATGGCTAGGGCTAGGCCAGGCCAAAGCCAGGGAGACAGAACTCCATCCTTTCCCCGATGTGAGCAGCAGGGGCCAAAGGACTTGGTCCATTTTCTGCTGCTTTCCTGAGTACACTAGAAGGGAGCTGGATAGGAAGGGGCACAACTGGAACTTGGATTGGCATTCCTGTATGAGATGATGGCATCACTGGTAGTGGCTTAACCCACTGCACCATAACGTCAGTCCCCTTTGTCTCTTGTGATAGATTTTTTTTTATCAAGTCTTAATGCGAGTCTTCTAATATTTTACTTATTTATTTTGTGAGATAGAGTTACAGACAGAAAGAGGGAAAGACAGAAAGGTCTTCCATCTGCTGGTTCACTCCCTAAATGGCTGCAGCAGCCAGAGCTGGACCAATCTGAAGCCAGGAGCTTCCTCCAGGTTTCCCAAACAGCTACAGGGGCCCAAGGACTTGGGCCATCTTCTACTGCTTTCCCAGGCCACAGCAGAGAGCTGGATCAGAGAGGAGCAGCCAGGACCCTAAATGGCTCCTACATAGGATGCTGGCGCCACAAACGGAGGTTTTTTTTAGCCCACTACTCCATAGCTCCAGCCCCGATTTAGTGAATTTTATCTCATATAGCATTCCTCCTCCTCCTCCTCCTCCTCCTCCTCCTTCTTCTTCTTCTTCTTCTTCTTCTTCTCTCTCTCTCTCTCTCTCTCTCTGGCTTGCTTCCTCCTGACAACTCATTGGAAAATGCAAGAAGACATAAATGATTTAAAGACAAAGTTGTTCATCAAAAGGGAAGCAGAACTTAAAGATGTGGAAAACTCTCAGCCCAGCCACATTGTAAAGAATAAGATCGCATGTCTGGACAAAACAGCAAAAATATGGCCACAAGGCCATCTGATGCAGATATTACTATGGATCTAGATTGATGATATCAACAGATTATGGGAGCTATTGAGCAAGACTTTGGGAATATTAGTGGGACATTCAAACGGAAGCCAGGGTATATTGTCCAAGATGATGAAAGAATGACCCAGAAAGCATTTCAAGGATCATCAGAGCTATACTCCATTCACATACTCAGAGGCAGAAAAATTTTAGAAGGATTACTATAGCTCTCATCAGTATCTCATAAGCAGGCTCTGTTCCCCAACACACTACATCATGCTCTCTAGCTTTCCCTGATGTAGTTCCAGAGTGCAGGGCACCCAACAAAGCTTTGAGAGTGTGGCTGCCTCTACCTAGATTTTAGAAAATGCCTTAGAGAGCTGTGCAGCCCAGATAATAAACCTCTACAGAGGTAGGGTCACTATAGAAAGCCCCTATTAGGGCAATGCCCAGCAGAACTGAGGGTGCAAGGATGTTTTCAAAGCCCCAGACCAATGGATACACTGGCATTCAGTTCTGAGGGACCTATAAACAAAGAACTCTAATCTGTGAGAGTTGCAGCACAGATTGTACCCAAGAAAGCCAAGAAGCAGGACAACTGAGACCCTTGGGGGCTCAATTCCTGCATGGCAAAACTGCAGTTTGCTAATGCCATGTGCCCAAAAGGCAAGATGTCTTCCCAAGTGGGCGTGGAAATCAGAGCATCTAACCAAAAGAGATTATTCTTAAGATTTATTGTTTGGAGCTTGCTCAAGACCTGTCATTTTCTTTTGTGTTTCTATGTTTTAGAATGGAAATGCCAATTCTATGCCTGTTGCATCATTGTATTTTGGAAAACATAACATATTTGGCTTCACAGATTAATAGCTGGAGAACAATTTGCCTCAGAGTGAATCATATCTTGAGACTCAGTCACACCTGATTTAATTGCTGTTTATATGAGACTTGGGAGTTTTGAGTTAATGCTAGAATGAGTTAAATTTTGGGAGGTTATTTGGAGCAGAATAAATGTATCTTTCATGTGAAGTGGACATTAATTTTGGGAGTCCAGGGGTACAACTTTATGGTCTGGATGTTTGTGATCCTTCCAAATTCATATGTTGAAGTAGATCCTAATACCCAATGTGAGGTTATTTGAAGGTGGAATTTTTGATGTGCCTTCATTAATGGGATTACTGCCATTACCAAGGAGGTCTGAGAAGGGTCTCTTGCTGCTTCCAATGTGGAAAGACACAGCATGAAGTCACCTAGTGAGGAAGGAAACCCAAACCAGACACCAAGTCTGCTAGCACCTTGATCTTACAAGTCTTCAGAACTATGAGAAATACTTCTCTGTTGTTTATAGTCACCCACGTTTCTTATAGCAGTCCAAACAAACTAAGAAAACTCTTCTCTGGTGTCTAGATTTCTCACAAAGGGGAATGGCCCATGTGTTGTTAAATCAGTATTTCTGTGGGAGAAATAAGAACCTGGGGCTTCATATTTGGGCTCCCTATTCTACCATCTTGTTGACAAAACTCCTTTACAAGCTTCATCTTGACTTGTAAACTCAGGACAGAATAATTCAGAAAATATTATATAATTTTTTTGAAATTCTAGCACATGTCAAAAGTAGTGTGTTAAATGAGATTATTTTCCCAAGATGCAAATATAGGCTCCATTTTACCAGTTCTTAAACACTTACATTTTACGTGCCTATTTTACCCTTTCATACTTCACTAGAGAACGACTTATTTAGGTATCCTTTTATCTTAGTATAGTATAGTTTATTCATTCATTCACTTGTATGTGTATTAATTCACTTATTAGCATTCTTCATGATAGTTATAGACTTAGGAGAAATACAGAGGCTAGCAAAGCACAGTTCAGGGAGAAATCAACTTCCACCTGTTTTCACTAAAAGTGTAATTAGATTAACTACATATATCTATTTCTATCTTGTCTAGGTCTATGGTACAATGGCAAAGCTGAGTAGTTGCTACTGAGCCAAAATCCACAGAAACCTTAAAATAATGATTTCTGATTCAATCCCATCAAGGTGGCATGTACCAATGCCATCTCACTAGTTCAAGTGATCAGTTTCAGTTCACAACTGATGATAATGAAAGGATTAAGAGTCAAAGGGATCACATAAACAAGACGAATGTCTGCTAATACTAACTGAAAGAATTAAAAAGGAGAGAATGATCCAACATGAGAAGCGGGATACACAGCAGACTCATAGAATGGCAGATGTCCTAAACAGCACTCTGGCCTCAGAATCAGCCCTTAAGGCATGTGAATCCAGCTGAAAAGCCCCTGAGAGTATTTCAGGCATGGAAAGCCAAGACTCTCTGGCAAAAAAAAAAAAAAAAAAAAACACACAAGACCTAAATGAAAGATCTCTGCAAGTGAGATCCCAGTGGAAAGAACAGGTCATCAAAAAAGGAGGTACCTTTCTCTGAAGGGAGGAGAGGACTTCCATTTTGACTATGACCCTGTCAGAATAAGATCAAAGTTGGCAAACTCAAAAGGCTTCCATAGCCTTGGCAACCCATGACAAGAGCCTAGGGTGATTTCTGACGCCATAAACAAGAGTGTCAATTGTTAAGTCAACAACAGGAGTCACTGTGCACTTACTCCTCGTGTAGGATCTCTGTCCTTAATGTGTTGTACTATGTGAAGTAATGCTATAACTAGTACTCAAACAGTACTTTATACTTTGTGTTTCAGTGTGGGTGCAAACTGTTGAAATCTCTACTTAATATATACTAAATTGATACTCTGTATATAAAGATAATTGAAAATGAATCTTGATGTGAAAGGAATGGGAGAGGGAGCAGGAGATGGGAGGGTTTGGGTGGGAGGGAAGTTATGGGGGGAAAAGCCACTGTAATCCAAAAGCTGTACTTTGGAAATTTATATTTATTAAATAAAATTTTTAAAAAATAATGACTTTCTGATATCTTACAGAAAAAGTTTGTCAATCTCTGCTCCATATTATAATTACTATTCATTCTTGACTTGAGTTGACATCCTTCGTTATAATCAATAGCAATATTTTTAAAAAGTTTTTGTTCAATTCTATTTTTGCAAATTGAATCATATTATAGGAACCCAATGTCTCAGTTTTATCATTCACCAAAGAAACCTTTTTCTTTTAAATGATTTATTTATTTATTTGAAAGGCAGAGTTACACAGAGGCAAAGGCAGAGTGAGGGAGAGAAAGGTCCTCCATTTGCTGGTTCTCTCCCCAGATGGGTGCAGTGGGCGGAGCTGCGCCTATCTGAAGCCAGGACAGGAGCTTCCTCCAGGTCTCCCACAGAGGTGCAGGGGCCCAAGGACTTGAGCCATTCCCTACTGCCTTCCCAGGCCACAGCAGAAAGCTGGATTGGAAGTGAAGCAGCCGGACTCAAATCAGCGCCCATATGGGTTGCCAGCATCACAGACCGGGGCTTTAACCAGCTGCACCAAAGCGCTGGCCCACAAAGTATCCTTTTGTAATATAAATGGAATATGACACATGTTCTATTGGTCTTAAATCCAAAAGAACTTCCTTTGAGCAGTGCCCAGATAGGGTGGATTGATTTGTCAATGGAATGGCTTCAAAGAACATTTTGCTCTTAAAAGCTGTTTAAAAATTCTATCTTTTGGGGCCAGCATTGTGGCTTAACGGGTTAAGACACCTCCTGTGACGCTTGCATCCCATATGGGCACCCCAGTTCTAGTCCTTGCTCCTTAATTTCTGATCCAGCTCCCTGCTAATGTGCCTGGGAAAGCAGCAAAAGATGTCTCAAGTGCCTGGGCCCCTGTACCCATGTGAGAGACCCAGATGAAGCTCCTAGCTCCTGCCTTCAGCCTGGCCCAGCCTGGCCCAGCCTGGCCATCGTAGCCATTTGGGGGATCGACAATCTCTCTCTCTCTCTTTCTCTCTCTCTCTCTCTGACTTTCAAATAAAATAAAATCTTCATTAAAAATATTCTGTGTTTTGAAAATAAGACATACATAGAAGCACCATATATCAGAAGCTTAGACTGTTAATGATCATTCAGTTTTAGATAGTGGAGTACTTAGTGTTCATTTAAACCCTAATTATGATTATTTCTTAATTTCTTATTTGATTTCTTTGAAACTTGCATTTTTTTAAGGTTTACTTTTTGTTTTTATTTGAAAGGTAGAGTTTCAGAAAGAAAGGGAGAGAGAATCAGAGAGAGAGAGAGAGAGAAAGAGAGAGAGAGAGAGATCTTCCATTCACTGGTTCACTCCCCTTATAGCTGCAAGAGCCAGGGCTGGGCCCAGCCTAAGCCTGGAGCCAGAAGCTTCTTCAGGGTCTCCCACGTGGGTGCAGGGCCCCAAGCACTTGAGCCATCTTCCACTGCTTTCCCAGGCTCTTTAGCAAGGAGCTGGGTCAGAAGTACAGCAGCCAGGTCTTGAACAGGTGCCTGCACGGAATGCCAGAGTCGCCAGCAATAGCATAACCCACTACACCACAACACCAGCCCCTAAACTTGTATTTTTAATGTAACAGGCTGTTTCAAAGTAAGTGGTAGATTTACCTCTACTTAGAATATGTTTACACACCGCATAATGTAGTTTATCCATGTAAATATATTTTCATGAGTAACTGCAAGCCAGAACTCTGTTTGTAATGTGTGTGTTATTTAATTATTTTTGTCTAAGAACCTTTGAAATCTTCCTGTAGCTGTGCCACGTTCCTGTTTTTCATTTATCAAAATGCAGTCATTTTAACTAAAGAGATATTTGTGAGTAATACAAGCACTTTATTCAATCACATATATTTTAAGAAGAGATAATTTCAATAACCAAACAGGATGCTGCTCAGCATCTACTGTAGTGGAAATCATTTGACATATTTCCTCAACCATTTTCTGGTTCTCTAGTTAGAAATGGGGAAAAAAACCTGAATTCAGTATTTCTCAGAAATAACCTATCATTATAGATTTATAAATAAATGTCCAATTTTTTGGTAACAAAGTGAATCAGTTTCTCATTTTGATTTTTGTTATAAGTAATTAGCTCATACAATGACTTGTCTTCCATCATTGGAAAATCATAATTAGTGTTTCAAAAGAAAGATGAGTATTTTAGCATTTAAAAGGGATAGTCATGATTAATAATCTCAGCTTCTGATGTACAAGACTTCTCTGGATGTTCTATTTTTAAAATATAGAATATGTGATGTTTAATGGTGAAGTTTAAAACACATACTGCATGTTTTAATGGCACAATTTTATTTTATTTTACTGGTACAACAAGCCATCCCTAGTTGTATGGTAGTCTGCCTTTTAAAAAAGGTTTAAAGCTTCAGAATGTGTGCCATCACACTGTCACATATAGTTTATATATTTTTTTGCTTAAATAAAATTGGATATTTCCAATATTTTTATTTCTTTAGGTTCTCATGCAAACTGACAGCAAATTCAAGCAACCATAGAAATCTTTTATTTTTAAAAGGCACGGTTTCTATGTTAGAAATTCTATGTGCTTTTGTAATGGTTCTCATGGTGAACGCGAACACTATCAGTAGCAACCCATTAATTTAGTGCCTGTTCTCCTTTTTTTAAGTTTAGCTTATTCAGATAGCAGATAAAATGGTCAGGACCCAACCTGAGCCTACCGAATCTGCTTTAGTACCTGATATGCAAGTAAGTCAAAGTTTACTTACTATTTTAAAAAGATTTATTTACTTGAAAGGCAGAGTGACACACTCATTCACACACAGAAAGAGAGAGAGAGAAAGAGAGAGAGAGAGAGAGGAAGAGAGCCTCCATCCACTGGATCACTCCCCAAATTGCAGCAACAAGTAGAGCTGGATCAGGCTAAAACCAAGAGCCAGGATAGGAACTCAAACTGGGTCTCCCACATGGGTAGCAAGACCCAATCTCGGGTCATCTTCTACTGCTTTCCCAGGTGTCTTAGAAGGGAGCTGGATTAGAAGCGGAGCAGCTGGGACTTGAATCAGCACTTGTACTATGTGGTAGCTTAACATGCTGCCCTGTAATCCTGGCCCCAAAAGTTCGCTTATTTTTAAGGTGGTTCATAATTGATCTTCATTATTCTAACAATCCAACAAATTTAACCAATCAATAAATATTGAGGACCTTCTTTGTTTATTATGTAAGAGATACTGTATTTGTCATAGACAAATAAAAAGAAATCCGTGTTGTTAATGAAATTGACACTTAAAAATGATAAGCAATAAATGTCTATATAACTGCAATGTACAGCAAACCAGACTACATACCTTTTGAGTGGTGCAGAGCATTGGAGGGATTCAGAGGAGGAAGAGAGAGCATCTGACTGCAGGATTCAGAGACATTTTATGAAATATGTAGGTAGTTTTAGGTATGAGCCATATTTAATTATAATTATGATTCAATGGTATTTAATGTCTGTTTCACTCAGTAGAATTTAAATTTCATGAAAGCTATGACTACATCTGCCTTGTATCTAACGCAATGGCCACATTTGAGTAGGCAATCAGTAATCACTGAATGAATAATAAATGAGTTCAAAAGGCAAACAATAAAATTAAAGTAAGTTGATATATCCTCATATTACTAGACGGAATTAATGGAACTTTAAAATTTCTTTAAATTTTCTAAAATGGTCAGGACCTAACCTGAGCCTACTGAATCTGCACCGCTCAAAAGGTATGTAGTTTGGTTTGCTGTACATTGCAGCTATATGGACGTTTATTGCTTATCTTTTTTAATTTCTAAAAATTTCTTTAAAAGAAACTATGAAATAGAGGGAGCATATCTCTAGAGCCACACAACCTGGGTTTGAATGCTGACTGTCACTTACAAGCTATGTTAAAAGACTTATTTAGGGGTCAGTGTTGTGTTGGCATCCCTTCTCGGAATGCCGATTCGACTCTTAGGAGCTCCACTTCTAATCTAGCTCCCTGCTAATGTGCATGGAAAAGCAGCAGGAGATGGCCCAAGTGCTACCTATGTGGGAAACCTTGATGGGGTTTCTGGCTCCTGGCTCCTAGCTTCTTGGAGCCATGGCTATTGCAGCCATCTGGGAAGTAAACCAGCGGATGGAGGACCTTTCTCTCTCTCACTCTCTCTCTCTCTCTTTCTCTCTCTCTCTCTCTCTCTGCCTTTGCCTCTGTGTAATTCTGCCTTTCACATAAATAAATATATAAATAAATAAATCCTTAAAAATACTTATTTAATTTACTTTTAATTTTACTGTGTGTTAGTTTCTTCATCAGCAAAATTAGTTACTAATAAGACAAATATATATGTGTGTTATGAGAATGAAATGAGTTATTACTTATGTAACACTTATAATAGTGTTTGCACATAATGAGCAGCCAATAAATGTTAATTGCTATCATTACTGTACTGACAGTAAGTAGTCAGTACTACCAATATTGGTGTATACCACACACTATCCTTAACTACCAAACATGCATGACATTCCTCTGTAGGATTTTTGGAATATAGACAAAGAAGTAAGTGATTACAACAAATATTAGCTGCTTTTTTGCTTGGAATGACTGGGCACTGTCTACTCAAACTGATCATTTTTACTAATATGATGTTACCACATATGTCATACACAGATGACCAGTCTTCAAAGAATTTGGCTCCAGTAAAGTACGGAGTGATGAAGGTAACACAGTGTAGTGTGGGGCCAGATTTGTGGCATAGTGGGTTAAGATGCTGCCTGTGATGCTGACATCTCATATCAGAGCAACCGTTTGAGTCCCAGCTACTCCATTTCCTATCCAGCTCCCCACTAATGCACCAGGGAAAGCACCAGAAGATAACCTAAGTGCTTGGACCCCTGCCCCCAACATGTGTGCCCAAATGGAGCTCCTATCTCCTGGTTTCTGCCTGGCTCAGCCATGGCTGTTGTAGCCATTTGAAAAGTGAACCAGTAGAAGATTCTCTCTCTCACTCTCTCTCTTTCTGCCTCTCTCTTTCTCTCCATCCCTGCTCTATCACTCTGCCTTTCAGTGTAGTTACTTCTTTGACATTCGAAACACAATCCTATATTTTTCATTGTCTCAGGATTACAATACAATGAATCAGTTTTAAGTGTGGAAATGCCTTTTATTTTTTTTAAATATCTTTTGTAATATTTATTAAAACCTTTGTGGCTTATAATGGGTAAAATATATGGAAACATTTTATAACATAAAATTATATTTCCTTTCTTTTTTTCTTTTTTTATTTAGTAAATATAAATTTCCAAAGTACAGTTTATGTATTACATTGGCTTTCCCCCCAATATTTTCCCTCCCACTCACACCCCTCCCATCTCCCGCTCCCTCTCCCATTCCATTCACATCAAGATTCATTTTCAATTAGCTTTATATACAGAAGATTGATTCAGTATATATTAAGGAAAGATTTCATCAGTTTGCACCCACACAGAAACACAAAGTATAAAAATATTATTTCAGTACTAGTTATGGCATTACTTCACATTGGACAACACATTAAGGACAGATCCCAAATGAGAAGTAAGTACACAGTGACTCCTGTTGTTGACTTAACAATTTGACACTCTCTGTTTATGGCATCAGTAATCTCTCTAGGCTCTTGTCATGAGTTGCCAAGGCTATGGAAGCCTTTTGATTCGCCAACTTCGATCTTATTCAGACAGGGTCATAGTCAAAGTGGAAGTTCTCTCCTCCCTTCAGAGAAAGGTACCTCCTTCTTTGATGGCCCCGTTCTTTCCACTGTGATCTCACTTGCAGAGATCTTCGATTTAGGTCTTCTTTTTTTTCCCAGAGTGTCTTGGCTTTCCATGTACTTTCCATGTAAAGTACTCTCATGGATTCGTCAGCCAGATCTGAATGCCTTAAGGGCTGATTCTGAGGCCAGAGTGCTATTTAAGACATCAGTGATTCTATGAGTCTGCTGTGTATCTCGCTTCCCATGTTGGATTGTTCTCTCCCTTCTTGATTCTATCAGTTAGTATTAGCAGACACTAGTCTTGTTGGTGTTATCCCTTTGACTCTTAGACCTATCAGTGTGATCAATTATGAACTGAAGTTGATCACTTGGACTAGTGAGATGCCATTGGTACATGTCACCTTGATGGGATTGTATTGGAATCCCCTGGCACATTTCTAACTCCACCATTTGGGGCAAGTCCAATTGAGCATGTCCCAAATTGTACATCTCCTCCCTCTATTATTCCCACTCTGATATTTAACAGAGATCACTTTTCAGTTAATTTTTTTTCTTTTTTATTTAGTAAATGTAAATTTTCAAAGTACAGTTTATGTATTACATTGGCTTCCCCCCCACAACTTCCCTCCTACTCACACCCCTCCCATCTCCCTCTCCCTCTCCCATTCCATTCACATCAAGATTCATTTTCAATTATCTTTATATAAAGAAGATTGATTCAGTATATATTAAGGAAAGATTTCATTAGTTTGCACCCACACAGAAACACAAAGTATAAAAATATTATTTCAGTACTAGTTATAGCATTACTTCACATTGGATAACACATTAAGGACAGATCCCACATGAGAAGTAAGTACACAATGACTTCTGTTGTTGACTTAACAATATGACACTCTTGTTTATGGCGTCAGTAATCTCCCTAGGCTCTAGTCATGAGTTGCCAAAGCTATGGAAGCCTTTTGAGTTCGCCGACTTCGATCTTATTCAGACATGGTCATAGTCAAAGTGGAAGTTCTCTCCTCCCTTCAGAGAAAGGTACCTCCTTCTTTGATGGCCCTGTTCTTTCCACTGAGATCTCACTCACAAAAATCTTCCATTTAGGTCTTCTTTTTCTTTTCCCAGAGTGTCTTGGCTTTCCATGCCTAAAATACTCTCAGGGGCTCTTCAGCCATATTCGAATGACTTAAGGGCTGACTCTGAGGCCAGAGTGCTATTTAGGACATCTACCAAATTATGAGTTTACTGTGGTGTATCCAGCTGCCCATGATGCATCGTTCTCTCCCTTTTTGACTCTATCAGCTAGTATAAGCAGACACTAGACTTGTTTGTGTTATCCCTTTGACTCTTAGACCTATCAGTGTGATCAATTGTGAACTGAAGTTGATCACTTGGACTAGTGAGATGCCATTGGTACATGTCACCTTGATGGGATTGTATTGGAATCCCCTGGCACATTTCTAACTCCACCATTTGGGGCAAGTCCAATTGAGCATGTCCCAAATTGTACATCTCCTCCCTCTATTATTCCCACTCTGATATTTAACAGAGATCAATTTTCAGTTAAAATTTAAACACCTAAGAATAATTGTGTGTTAATTACAGAGTTCAACCAATAGTACTAGAACAAAAAATATACTAAAATGGATAAAGTATTACATTGTACATCAACCGTCAGGACAAGAGCTGATCAAATCACTGTTTCTCATAGTGTCCATTTCACTTCAACAGGTTTCCCCTTTGGTGCTCAGTTAGTTGTCACCAATCAGGGAGAACATATGATATTTGTCCCTTTGGGACTGGATTAATTCACTCAGCATGATGTTTTCCAGATTCCTCCATTTTGTTGCAAATGAACGGATTTCATTGTTTTTGACTGCTGTATAGTATTCTATAGAGTACATGTCCCATAATTTCTTTATCCAGTCTACTGATGATGGGCTGTTGGGTTGGTTCCAGGTCTTAGCTATTGTGAATTGAGTTGCAATAAACATTAATGTGCAGACAGCTTTTTTGTTTGCCAATTTAATTTCCTTTGGGTAAATTCCAAGGAGTGGGATGGCTGGGTTGAATGGTAGGGTTATATTCAGGTTTCTGAGGAATCTCCAGACTGACTTCCATAGTGGCTTAACCAGTTTGCATTCCCACCAACAGTGGGTTAGTGTCCCTTTTTCCCCACATCCTAGCCAGCATCTATTGTTGATGGATTTCTGAATGTGAGCCATTCTAACCGGGATGAGGTGAAACCTCATTGTGCTTTTCATTTGCATTTCCCTGATTGCTAGTGATCTTGAACATTTTTTCATGTGCCTGTTGGCCATTTGGATTTCCTCTTTTGAAAAATGTCTATTGAGGTCCTTGGCCCATCTCTTAATTGGGTTGTTTGTTTTGATGTTGTGGAGTTTCTTGATTTCTTTGTAGATTCTGGTTATTAACCCTTTATCTGTTGCATAGTTTTCAAATATTTTTTTCCCATTCTGTCGATTGCCTCTTCACTTTCCTGACTGTTTCTTTTGCAGTACAGAAACTTCTCAATTTGATGCAATCCTAAATGTTAATTTTGGCTTTGACTGCCTGTGCTTCTGGGGTCTTTTCCAAGAAGTCTTTGCCAGTACCTATATCTTGCAGGGTTTCTTCAATGCTCTCTAGTAATTTGATGGTGTCGGATCATAGATTTAAGTCTTTAATCCATGTTGAGTGAATTTTTGAGTAAGGTGAAAGATAGGGTTCTTGCTTCATGATTCTGCATGTGGAAATCCAATTTTCCCAGCACCATTTATTGAATAGAATATCCTTACTCCAGGGATTGGTTTTGTATCCTTGATCAAATATCTTTTGGCTGTAGATGTTTGGATTGATTTCTGGTGTTTCTATTCTGTTCCATTTGTCTATCCATCTGTTTCTGTACCAGTACCATGCTGTTTTGATTACAACTGCCCTGTAGTATATCCTGAAATCTGGTATTGTGATGCCTCCGGCTTTGTTTTTGTTGTACAAGATTGCTTTAGATATTTGAGGTCTCCTATGTCTCCATATGAATTTCAACATCATTTTTTCCAGATCTGAGAAGAAGGTCTTTAGTATATTTATTGGTATTGCATTGAATGTATAAATTGCTTTTGGGGGAATGGAGATTTTGATGATATTGATTCTTGCAATCCATGAGCATGGAAGATTTTTCCATTTTTTTGCTATCCTCTTCTATTTCTTTCTTTAAGGTTTTGTAATTCTCATCGTAGAGATCCTTAACGTCTTTGGTTAAGTTTATTCCAAGGTATTTGATTGTTTTTGTAGCTATTGTGAATGGGATTGATCTTAGAAGTTCTTCCTCAGCCTTGGCATTGCCTGTTTATACAAAAGCTGTTGATTTTTGTGCATTGATTTTATACCCTGCTACTTTGCCAAACTCTTCTATTGTGGGGAGCAACTCGGACTAGACTAAGTTACTGGAATTAAGACTTATTCTATGCATCTGTTCTCCCACAATATGGCGCTGAGAAGGGAGAAACAGCTTCTACACAGCTGCCTCCAGTTCAACCAATAAACAGCAGGACCTGCTCCTGATTGGAGGAGAGCAGCGTACTCGGCGTGTGGGCAGCTGAGTTGGGATTGGTGGAAGAGGACTATAAAGGAGGAGAGAGCAACATGCACCAGGGACATCTAAGGGGAACATTTGAAGGAACACCTGTGCAGCCCCCGAGAGAGCCGGCCCGCGGTGTGCCGCTCCCCTGCGGAAGTGGGGAATGTGGCAGGGGGAGCCACCCTTCCACGGAGGTGGAAGGGTCAGTAGCCAACCCGGGAAGAACCAGCAGCAAACCCGGGGAGGGCCGAGCAGACAAAAGAACAGCGCAGGGTCCTGTGTCGTTCCTCCACGAAGACAGGGAGCAACATAATGGTGCCGTGACTCGGATATGAAGCCTAGGCAGGGTTTAGTGTCGTTCCTCCATGAAGAGGGGGAGCGACATAATGGTGCCGTGACTCGGATGGCAAACCTAGGAGGGAAGAAACGGGAAGAAGTGGGAAAATACCGGAGAGAGAGACTAGCAAAGAGCCTAGGGGAAAGCCGGACGAAAAAAGGTGCCGGAAGAAGCTATCGAAAGCCTAGGCATAGACTCGGATACGGACTGTGGGGAAGAAACTTAGACTCAGATATGGACTGCAGGTTGAAAGTGAAAGTGAAACCTAGAAGAAACTTAGACTTGGATACGGACTGTGGGGAGAAGCCAGGAGAAGTGAGAGGGGAATATTGTTGGAAGAAAAGTTGGGAAGCATACCGGAGAGAAAAATATGTTAGGGAGGATGAAGCCGCGAGTGCAGGCTGAAGCGGAGACATAAGCTATCTTGGGATTCTTCAAGTCAGCCTGGGGAGCAAAAGGCGAAAATCTGGAACCAGAGGCAGAGACGTGGGCCGCCAGGTTGGAATTCGCCAGGTTAGCCCGGGGAACTTAGACTGAATACCGGTGGTGGCGGAAACGTAAGCTATGCTGTGTGACTCGCAGAAGCCGCCGCGTGCAGAGAGAGCACGGGGTGTGAGTAGATAGGGAACGTGGGGCTAGCGGGAGGCCGTGGTGCGGACGCGAAGGGCGTGGAGACCGCAGAGTGTGCGCGCGAAGCCAAGCCGCGCAGAGCCGGGAGCCTGCCGCAGGGCGGGCGCCAGGAAGCCACGCAGATGAGAAAAGCGCGGGCTGAAGCAGGGCGCAGAACCGGGAACCAGCCGCGGGGCAAGGCGCCGAGAAGCAGCCTCGGGGCAGGCGCCGGGAAGCCGTGGGGATAAGAAACAGAAGTTTAGAAGTAAAATGAGAGAAATAGGAATGCTGGTAGATAGAAGTAAAATAGGAGAAATAGGAATGCCCGGAGATAGAGAAATAGAGAAAAGTAAGGCCTCCCCACAGCACGGCAGTGAGAGAGCTTGGATTCGGTCTGCCTGATTAAGACGATAAGTACCTGTGGGCGGCTGCAGGTCACCAAAGACAGGCACGAATTAACATCAATAAGTCTTCCCACAATACAGCAATGAGAAGGCTTGGATTCGGTTTGCCTGATTGATAGGGCTTGTAAGCACCTGCAGGCAGTTCTGGCAGAGCATGCGCTGCAGGGCACCGAACACAGGCACGCATCAGCGCCTAAAAACCTCCTCACAACATGGCAAAGAGAGGACCCGGATTCGGTTTGCCTGATTGATAGGACTTGTAAGCACCTGTGGGCAACTCTAGCAAGCAGAGCAGAGTGTGTGCCGTGGGGCACCGAAGACAGGCGCGTATCAACACCAAAAAATAAAAAGAAAGGGGGATCTGTGGGGAGCAACTCGGACTAGACTAAGTTACTGGAATTAAGACTTATTCTATGCATCTGTTCTCCCACAATATGGCGCTGGGAGAGGAAGAAACAGCTTCTACACAGCTGCCTCCAGTTCAACCAATAAACAGCAGGACCTGCTCCTGATTGGAGGAGAGCAGCGTACTCGGCGTGTGGGCAGCCGAGCTGGGATTGGTGGAAGAGGACTATAAAGGAGGAGAGAGACAACATGCACCAGGAACATCTAAGGGGAACATCTGAAGGAACACCTGTGCAGCTCCCGAGAGAGCCGGCCCGCGGTGTGCCGCTCCCCTGTGGAAGTGGGGAATGTGGCAGGGGGAGTCGCCCTTCCACGGAGGTGGAAGGGTCGGTAGCCAACCCGGGAAGAACCAGCAGCAAACCCGGGGAGGGCCGAGCAGACGAAAGAACAGCGCAGGGTCCTGTGTCGTTCCTCCACGAAGACGGGGAGCGACATTCTATGAGTTCCAATAGTTTCTTAGTAGAGTTCTTTGGGTCCCCTAAATAAAGAATCATGTCATCTGCAAAGAGGGATAGTTTGAGTTCTTCCTTCCCAATTTGTATCCCTTTAATTTCTTTTTCTTGCCTAATGGCTCTGGCTAGAACTTCCAGAACTATATTGAATAGCAGTGGTGAGAGTGGGCATCCCTGTCTGGTACCAGATCTCAGTGGAAATGCTTCCAAATTTTCCCCATTCAATAGGATGTTGGCTGTGGGTTTTTCATAAATTGCTTTGATTGTATTGAGGAATGTTCCTTCCAAACCCAGTTTGCTTAGAGTTTTCATCATGAAAGGATGTTGTATTTTATCAAATGCTTTCTCGGCATCTATTGAGATAATCATATGGTTTTTCTTCTGCAGTCTGTTAATGTGGTGTATCACATCAATTGTTTTGCGAACTTTGAACCATCCCTTCATACCAGGGATAAATCCCACTTGGTCTGGGTGGACGATCTTCTGATGTGTTGTTGCATTGTATTGGCCAGAATTTTATTGAGGATTTTTGCATCTATGTTCATCAGGGATATTGGTCTGTAATTCTCTTTCAATGCTGCATCTTTCTCTGGCTTAGGAATTAAGGTGATGCTGGATTCATAGAAAGAATTTGGGAGGATTCCCTCTTTTTTGATTGTTCTGAATAGTTTGAGAAGAATTGGAGTTAGTTCTTCTTTAAATGTCAGCAGTGAATCCATCTGGTCCTGGGCTTTTCTTTGTTGGGAGGGCCTTTATTACTGTATTGATTTCTGCCTCAGTTATGGGTCTGTTTAGGTTTTCTATGTCTTCCTGGTTCAATTTAGGTAGGTTGCATGTATCCAGGAATCTATCCATTTCTGATAGGTTTCCCTGTTTGCTGGCATACAAGTCCTTGTAGTAATTTCTGGTGATTCTTTTTATTTCTGTGGTGTCTGTTGTTATGTTTCCTTTTTCATCTCTGATTTTATTGATTTGGGTCTTTTCTCTTCTTTTTTTAGTTAGTTGGGCCAATGGGGTGTCAATTTTGTTTATTTTTTCAAAAAACCAGCTCCTCGTTTGGTTGATTTTTTGTAATTTTTTTTTGGGGGGGATTCAATCCTGTTGATTTCTTCTCTGATTTTAATTATTTCTCTTCTCCTACTAGATTTGGGTCTGGTTTGCTGCAGATTTTCTAGATCCTTGAGGTGAATTGAAAGCTCATCTATTTGGTGCCTTTCCAATTTCTTGATGTAGGCACCTATTGATATAAACTTTCCTCTTAACACTGCTTTTGCTGTATCCCATAAGTTTTGGTATGTTGTGCTGTTATCCTCATTTACTTCCAGAAAATTTTTGATTTCTCGTTTAATTTCTTCTATCACCCATTGTTCATTCAGGAGCATGTTGTTCAGTCTCCATGTGTTTGCATATGCTCTAGGGATTCCTGAGTTGCTAATTTCCAACTTCATTCCCCTATGGTCTGAGAAGCTGCATGGTATGATTCTAATTCTTTATAATTTGCTAAGACTCGCTGTATGGCCTAGGATGTGGTCAGTCCTAGAGAAGGTTCCATGTACTTCTGAGAAGAATGTAAATGCTTTCTGTGTAGGATGAAAAGTTCTGTAGATATCTGTTAGATCCATTTGGGCTATAGTGTTGTTTAAATCTACTGTCTCCTTGTTGATCTGTCCTGTTGATCTGTCTATTTCTGAGAGTGGAGTGTTGAAGTCCCCCAGTACTATTGTGTTGGGGTCTAAGTCTCCCTTTAAGTCCCTTAACAAATCTTTTAAATAAACTGGTGTCCTGTAGTTAGGTGCATATACATTGATAAGCGTTATATCTTCCTGTTGAATAGATCCCTTAATCATATTATAGTGCCCCTCTTTGTCTCTCCTTGTGGGGAGCAACTGGGAGCAACTCGGACTAGACTAAGTTACTGGAATTAAGACTTATTCTATGCATCTGCTCTCCCACAATATGGCGCTGAGAAGGGAAGAAACAGCTTCTACACAGCTGCCTCCAGTTCAACCAATAAACTGTAGGACCTGCTCCTTATTGGAGGAGAGCAGCGTACTCGGCATGTGGGTAGCAGAGTTGGGATTGGTGGAAGAGGACTATAAAGGAGGAGAGAGACAACATGCACCAGGAACATCTAAGGGGAACACCTGTGCAGCCTCCGAGAGAGCCGGCCGGCGGTATGTCGCTCCCCCGTGGAAGTGGGGAAAGTGGCTAGGGGGAACCGCCCTTCCACGGAGGTGGAAGGGTTGGTAGCCAACCCGGGAAGAACCAGCAGCAAACCCGGGGAGGGCTGAGCAGACAAAAGAACAGCGCAGGGTCCTGTGTTGTTCCTCCACGAAGAGGGGGAGCGACATCTCCTAACAGTTTTTGTGGTAATGTTTATGTTGTCCGATATTAAGATGGCCACGCCCACTCTTTTTTGTTTCTGTTGGCATGGTATATCTTTTTCCAGCCTTTCACTTTCAGTCTGTATGGATCTTTATGGGAAACATGTGTTTCTTGTAAGCAGCAAATAGATGGGTTTTGTTCCTTAACCCAATCATCCAATCTGTGTCTTTTAACTGGACAGTTCAGGCCATTAACGTTCAATGTGACTATTGATAAGTAGTAGCTTTGCCCTGCCATTTGCCAAAGATATTTTCTAATGTATGTTTTGAACTTCCTGTTATCTTTTGCTGTGAGGTTTCCTTCCTTTACCTTCTTTCATATTGATGGCCATGTTTTTGTGTTTCTGTGTGTAACACATCTTTAAGCATCTTTTGCAGGGCTGGACGAGTGGTGACAAATTCTTTCTATTTCTGTTTGCTGTGAAAGGTCTTTATTTCACCTTCATTCACAAATGAGAGCTTAGCAGGATATAATAGTCTGGGCTGGCAGTTTTTCTCTCTTAGTACCTGGGCTATATCTCGCCATTCCCTCCTAGCTTGTAGGGTTTCTGATGAGAAGTCTGCTGTGAGTCTAATTGGAGATCCTCTGAGAGTAATCTGACGTTTCTCTCTTGCACATTTTAGGATCTTTTCTTTGTTTCACTGTGGTGAGTTTAATTACAACGTGTCGTGGTGAGGATCTCTTTTGGTCATGTTTATTAAGGGTTCTATGAGCTTCCTGTACTAGGATGTTTCTGTCCTTCTCCATACCTGGGAAATTTTCTGCTAGTATCTCACTAAAAAGGCCTTCTAATCCTTTCTCCCTCTCCATGCCTTCAGGAACTCCTAGAACCCGAATGTTGGGTTTTTTAATAGTATCCTGAAGATTCCCAACAATATTTTTTAGATTTCTAATTTTCTCTTCTTTTCTTTTGTTTGACTGTATACTTTCCTGTTCTCTGTCTTCTAAGTCCGATATTCTCTCTTCTGCTTCACCCATTCTGTTTTTAAGGCTCTCTAATTTGTTTGTCATTTGATGTATTGAATTCTTCGTTTCATTATGATTTCTCATCACTATCACAATTTCATGTTCTACTAGTTGTTTTATGGAAATGCCTTTTAACATACATTCTGGTTAGTTAAAAGTATAAGAACCAAACTTGAGATAAATAAAGAAAATAAAGATAAATAAAGAAAACTCAGTACACCACGTTATAGCATTCAGAACATTTCCTTATACCGCAATTTTTTCTATTGATCATGCTATGGGAATATAACAGCAAGCTCTATATTACATTTTAGACAAAAATCATTGCAATGGCCAAAAATAAAACAGGCTAAAGAGAAAAGTAAGTGTTCTCTTTAATAATTCTACTTCATGTCCTGGAACCTCTTGATCATACATGGGAACAGATTATTTAGATTGCCTGCTATTGTTAGGGATCTTGGAATCTTGGGGTATTTGGACATTGTGTGAGAAAAATAGGAGAAAAAAAATGTAGCAGAGGACTTGGTGCTCAGATGTTCTTACATACCAATGGGAGTTTAAGTTTTTCCTTCAGTTTGGTGGGGGAGTTCTTCAAGTGTGTGTGTGCATGTGTATGTGTGTTAAAATAATTTTAGACTTACGTAAAGTTGCAAAAACAATAGAGTTCTATTTAAAGCTTTCACCCAGCTTGTTTACATCTCACATAGCTGTGGTGTACTTATTAAAATCTAAGAAATTAACTTTAAAACAACGTTATCAGATAAACTATAGACTTTGGGATTCACCAGTTTTCCAAATAATTCCATTTTGAGACTTTTTAATTAAAATATTTAAAATTGTGTACAATGTGCATTACATAAAAATTACCATATTAACCATTTTATATGATTTTATTATAAGATTTATTTATTTGAGGTACCATCATTGTGGTGTTGTTGGTTAAGCTGCTGCCTGCAGTACTGGCTTCTGATAATGGGCTGCTCCACTTCCCATTCAGCTCCCTGCTAATGCACCTGGGAAAGCAGCAGAAGATGGCCCACGTGCTTGGGCCCCTGCACACATATGGGAGACCTGGATGAAGCTCCTGGCTCCTGGCCATGATCTGGCCTAGCCCAGGCCATTGTAGCCATTTAGGAAGTGAACCAGCTGGTGGAAGATTCTCTCTCTCTCTTTCGCCCCCACCACTGTAACTCTGGCTTTCAAAAGAATAAATATTTTAAAAATAAAAAAGATAGATTTACTTGAAACGCAGAGCAACAGACAATGAGAGACACAGAGAGATATCTTCCATCCACTGATTCACTCCCTAAAACGGGGACAGAGTCCTTTGTCAGTTACACATGACACAAATGCTTTTTCTGCTTTGTGCCTGGGCTAGTCACTCTATTTATTCATCATGTATATTAAGCATTTATTTTAAATTAATTCTTTTCAGTCCTATTTAATAGATATTTTTTCTGAAATTCATGAATTTATGCAGATGGTCTTATGTGGTCTATTGTAGGCATTTCATTGGTTTATCTTTAATTCTTAGATAGAGAATCTGAGTTTTCCTGTGGTGAGACAAGCCAAGTTTGCTGTATTTTCCCTATGAATATCTAACTGAGCCACCAGTAGTTATTGAAGTAATTGTCTTTTCCTCTCTACTCAGCAGTTTCTGCTGTGTCCATTTATTTATGAGCATACTTTCTACACTGTTCTGTTTCATGTGTCTATTTTTCTAGTCAAGTGTTGATATTACACTCTCTTCATTGTTGTAAGTTGAAAATGGAAATTGATATTGTGATAGATCAAGTCCTCTGACTTACTTCTTCAATGCTATTTTGCACAATTTTTGACCCTATGTCTTTCTGTATAAATTTTAGAATTAGCTTATCAAGTTCCACTAAAAAAGTCTATTGGTATTTAATTGAAATTGAATTGATTCTTTTTAAAAATATTTATTTATTTACTTGAAAGGCAGAGTTACACAGAGAGAGGAGAGACAGAGACAGAGACAGAGACAGGGAGAGGTCTTCCATCCTCTGGTTCATTCCCCAGATGGCCACAAAAGCCAGAGCTGGGCCGATCCGAAGCCAGGAAACAGGAGCTTCTTCCAGGTCTCCCACACACGTGCAGGGGCCCAAGGAGCTAACAATGAGCCAGTGTAAACACCTAGTGCACTCTTGCAAGAATTGTGCACCCCTCGCCACATTAGGCCCACTGCAACAATCAGGAGTGAACCCGCGAGGCCTTGCTCCTAATAAGCTCTGGCAAGTGGATGTCACCCACATTAACTCCTTTGGTAAACTTAAGTTTGTCCATGTGGTGGTAGATACTTATTCAAAGGCTGTATTTGCAAAGCCCAATTCGGAGAAAAGGCTAGCAATGCGATAAAGGCGGTTAAATCAGCCATGCTGGTCCTTGGTGTCCCCTGGACCATAAAGATTGATCATCCCAGAATTTGGAACCAAGTCATCTTCCCTCACTCGAGAGAGAGAGGTGACGCTCCGGAGACACCGTGTAGGCATACAGCCTTGACCTAAAGAATCAAGGAAGTCCCCCACTAAGCACAGGACATATGTACGATCTGATACACCACTGTCTGTTTGTCTAACGGAGGGAACCCCCTGCATAATGCCATCAGCCGCTGAGGTGCTAGGAATTTGCATTGTTATAGGAGCAGTGTTGTACGTGTCTTTCCTTTGGCTAGAGTAGTCATGGTGTGCTGCTCTTAAGCACTCAAACATGGGAAAGATACCCCCTCTCAGAATCCCGTGTGGATTATCAAACATAATGAATCTGTGAGTGATCAGAGCCTGACACTCCAGGTCCCTGTCTCACAGACAACAGTTGATGACTTAGGGAGAGAGAGATCTGATGGTGAAAATGACAAGACAGCAGACAAGGTAGCAATGCCTGGTCAGCCACCCCCCAAATACTCGTGGGATAAATTTAGACGACCGTGAGGCAATAACCCATGCGAGGCCATCCCATCCGCACCCAGTGAGGATCCCCACATTTGTGGCAGTTCCCAGGCACCCCAGGCTCTTAGGCCAGCTCCTAGACCCCATCCCATCTGCATGTTTGCCGTAAATGTAGGAGTGGATGCAAAATTCAGGCCCTGGATTCCAACGCCTGTAAAAAGGCTTCTGCTAACCAAGGGCCGAGGATATGCTTCCGTCTTTCCAGAGAATGCGGGACAGCCCATTTGGGTAACAGCAAGAAACATCAAGCCTGCAACTGACAGCCAACCAGAACCAGCTGAACAGGACTGAGAGTCTGCCTTGTTAGCAGATGCACCTGCCCTAGCATCCTACCCTGAGGAACTGGCCATAGCCAGATCCATTACTGCTTTATACCCCACTAGCTCTGGTCAGCCACTCAAATGTCCCACAGCCTGTGTGCAGTCAAGCCATTCCTAATTAACATTGTTCCTCATTCCTACCCCTATCTGAACAAGCATTCCTGTGGTCTCTCAATTTGAGCACTGGTTAGTCAACAACGGGTAAGATCCCCTGGGGGATAACCTAAAACAGGCACAGCTGCATATGAAGACCACATGGAAACGGGGTCAACAATGGTATGGCTAAAAATCTTGCCTCCCGTTGCTCAAAAATAAATGAAAAGGGGGAAATATGGTGGAATGAGAAGGCCATGCCAAGATGGCCACTGGCAACAGAGTCTGCCTGGCAACAGGCTGTGATTGGATGGTTTCAGAAACCACATGACATGGAGTCTGCCTGGCAACAGGCTGTGATTGGATGGCTTCAGAAACTGCCTGGCAACAAAGTGTGATTTGTTAGGGCATAGATCGCCCCTTGACTGGATTGGCTGCCTTGTAGCAACTGAAATAAACGAGTCTGCAGGCTGCTTGCCTCAGGCCTGCTTTCACCTGACTCCCGGGGTTTGTGTGGTGACTCTGCGCCTGTGGCCCCCACCACGCTCCTCCTCCCAGAAACGAATCCACTGCAACATTGAGGCATCTTCTACTGCTTTCCCAGGCCATAGCAGGGAGCTGGATCAGAAGTGGAGCAGCCAGGTCTCAATCAGCTGCCCACACGTTAGCACTGTAGGCGACAGCTTTACCTGCCATGCCACAGTACTGGCCTAGTCTATTTAAGTTACATTTTTCTTCAGATATAATACACATAACATAAATATACCATCTTAAAGTGTACACTTCTGTGATCTTTAGTTCATTCAAAATATTGTGCAACTATCACCACTATATAATTCTAAAACATTTCCATCACCCCAAACAGAAGGCTTATTAACTATTAGCAGTCACTCTCAATTTTCCTTCTGCAATCCCTTGACAACCAATCTACTCTCTGTATTTTTGGATTTACATATTCTGGGCCCTTCATGTAAATGGAATAATATCGTTTGTTATTGTCACATACCTGACTTCTTTCACTTTACATTATGTTTTCATGGTTCATCCATGCTGTAGCATATATCAATAATTCACTTTTTATGGCTAAGTAATACCTTATTTATGGATATTCCACTTTGGTTTTTTGTATTAATTAATTGATGGACAATTTTCCCCACATTTTGGCTATTATCAATAGTGTTGCTAAGAATATTTGTATACAACTTTCTGTGTTGACATATTTTTATTTCTCATGGTTATATATCCAGGATTAGAAATTCTGGATCGTGAGTGTAACTCTATGTTCAATCATTTGAGGAACCTCTAGTCATTTTCTCAGTATCTGCGTTATTTCACATTTCTACCCACTGTGTGTGGTGGTCTAGATTATATCCCTTCTTCATCAGCAATTCTTCTTTTCCCTTTTCTTATATTTCAGCCATCCTATTGGGTATAAAGTGATATTTAGTTTCAGTTTTTATATGCATTCACCTAATGACTAATGAGGCTGTGTATCTTTCCAAATACTTATGGACCATTTTTAATATCATTTTTAGGAAAATGACTATTTGGAATAGTTTTCTATTTATAATTGAATTGTTTGTATTTTGTGGCCAAGTTGTTTGAGTTTATTATATATTCTGTATATGAATTACTTATCAAACAAATCATGAGAAACTAGTTTCTTCCATTCCATAGAGTTCTCCTTCTTGATGATCTTCTCAGCATAAAAGTCTTTACTTTTGATGAAGGCCAATATCTTTTCCTCTTTTATTAATTGTGGTTTTCATGTCATAGCTAAAAAACAAAGACCTAATCTAAGATCATGAAGTCACATTACTATGTTTTCAGCCGCGGCTCAATAAGCTAATCCTCTGCCTGTGGCGCCAGCACCCTGGGGTTCTAGTCCCGGTCGGGGCACCGGATTCTGTTCTGGTTGCTCCTCTTCCAGGCCAGCTCTCTGCTGTGGCCCAGGAAGGCAGTGGAGGATGGCCCAAGTCCTTGGGCCCTACATACGCGTGGGAGAGCAGGAGAAATGCCTGGCTCCTGGGTTCGGATCAGCGTGGTACACCGGCCGCAGCACGCCAGCCGCAGCAGCCATTAGGGGGTGAACCAACGGAAAAAGGAAGACCTTTCTCTCTCTCTCTCTCTCTCTCTCACTGTCCACTCTGCCTGTCAAAAAAAAAAAAAAAAAGATTTTTATAACTTTAACTCTTACATTTACGTCCATTTTGAGATAGATTATGTATTGTAGTGTGAGGTAGTTGGGGAGGAGTGTCAAAATCATTCTTTTTCATGTGGATACCCAGTTTTCCCAATATCATTTTTTTAAAAAGCTACTCTTCCCGGGGCTGGTGCCGTGGTGCAGTAGGTTAATCCTCTGCCTGTGGCAGCAGCATCCCATGTAGGCGCCGGTTCTAGTCCCAGCTGCTCCTCTTCCCATCCAGCTCTCTGATGTGGCCTGGGAAAGCAGTGCAAGATGGCCCAAGTCCTTGGGCCCCTGCACCCACGTGGGAGACTGGGAGGAAGCACCTGGTTCCTGGCTTCAGATCAGTGCAGCTCTGGCCATTGCAGCCATTTGGGGAGTGAACCAATGGAGGGAAGACCTTTCTCTCTGTCTCTTCCTCTCACTGTCTGTAACTCTACCTCTCAAATAAAAAATATCTTTAAAAAAAAATTCTTCCCTCTATTGAATATACTTGACCCCATTGTTAAAAATCAGTTAAACATCATTGAATCTTAGGTTCTGTTATTGGTTCTCAATTCCATTCCATTTATCTGTGTTTTTATCCTTATGCCAGCAACGCACAGTCTTGAACTCTGTAGGTTTATGGTAAGTTTTAAAATTGGGAGGTGTGAGTTCTGCAACTTTGTTCTTTACTTTTTTTTTTACTGCTATAAGACTTTTCAAATTGTTCAAGGTCTCTTTTGTTCCCATATGAATTTCTTATTTTTTTTTGTTTTTAAAGATTGATTTATTTATTTGAAAGTCAGAGTTACACAGAGAGAGAGAAGAGGCAGAGAGAGAGAGAGAGAGAGAGAGAGGTCTTCCATCTGCTGGCTCACTCCCCAGTTGGCTATGACGGCTGGAGCTGCATTGATCCAAAGCCTGGAGCCAGGAGCCCCTTCCCGGTCTCCCACGTGGGTGCAGGGGCCCAAGGACCTGAGCCATCCTCCATTGCTATCCCAGGGCACAGCAGAGAGCTGGATCAGAAGAGGAGCAGCCGGGACTAGAGCCGGCACCCATGTGGGATGCCGGTGCTTCAGGACAGGGCGCTAACTCGCTGCGCCACAGCACCGGCCCCCCCATATGATTTTCAAGATCAACTTATACATGTATGAAAATCACTAACTCTTTATGTTTCAGGGTAAATACATATTTACAACACTGAGTATTCCAGTTAATAAACATATGTATTATTTTCCTCAGTTTGCCTATATTTCTCTGTGTTTTGGCTTTTAATAGTTTTATTATAAATTGTCTGGATATGTGTGTGTGTGTATGTGTGTGTGTGTATTATTATTATTATTATTATTTTGCCAGGCAGAGTGGACAGTGAGAGAGAGAGAGACAGAGAGAAAGGTCTTCCTTTGCCGTTGGTTCACCCTCCAATGGCCGCTGCAGCCGGTGCGTGCGGCCGGCGCACCGCGCTGATCCGATGGCAGGAGCCAGGTGCTTCTCCTGGTCTCCCATGGGGTGCAGGGCCCGAGCACTTGGGCCATCCTCCACTGCACTCCCTGGCCACAGCAGAGAGCTGGCCTGGAAGAGGGGCAACCAGGACAGAATCCGGTGCCCCGACCGGGACTAGAACCCAGTGTGCCGGCGCCGCAAGGCGGAGGATTAGCCTAGTGAGCCATGGCGCCGGAGTGTGTGTGTATTATTGAGAGAGAAAGAGACAGAGACAGAAATAGATGAAGAGGGCCAAGTAGAGAGAGAAAAACAGAGACAGGGATAGAGAGAGAGATACTAAAGTATTTCATGCAATTGTAGAGTGTGGCAAATCTGAATTCTGAAGGGCAGGCTAGCAGACTGGAAATTCCAGACAGTGTTATTCTTGTAGTCCTGGGTCCAAAGCCCAGAAACTTGGGCAGAATTTATATATTGTAATCTATAGGCACAATTTTCTTTTCAGAGACAGAGGGTGATATGGCGAGTGTGAGGTCTTCCATCCACTGGTTAACTCCCCCAGTGGCCACAACAGCCAGGGATGGGCCAAGCTGAAGGAGCCAGGAACTTCTTCCAGGACTCCTATGAGAGTACAGGGGCCCAAACCCTTGGGTGATTCTCCACTGCTTTCCCAGTCACATTATTAGGCAGCTGGATTGAAAGTGGAGTATCTGGGACTCGACCTGCTGCCCACATGGGATGTCAGTGTTGCAGGTGGCAGCTTATCCCACTATGCCACAGTGCCGGCTTCCAGCACATTTCTGGGGGACATCAATCTTTCCTCCTAAGGCTTTTAGTTGTATTGTACAAGGCCCGCTAGTATTATGCAGGATAATCTACTTTACTCAACATCTATTAACTTTAATATTAATTACTTCTAAGAAATATTTTTGAGCAACACCTAAAATGTTATTTGAATAAACAATTAGGTAACACAAACTAGTCAGATTGAAATATGTAATTATCATACATAGTACAATTTTGTGTTATTTTGTCATTCCACTAGATTTTTAAATTCTATGATTTTAGGGTGAGTGTCGTGGCACACAGCAGGCTAAACTGCTGTTTTATATGCCTGCATCCCATATCAGAGGGCTATTTCAAGTCCTATCTACCCTGCTTTCAGTCCAGTTTCCTGCTAATGTATCCTAGGAAGCAGCAGGCCTGTGACTCTCCTTATAAATAAATACATATTTTAAAAAGTAAAATTAAGCTTCAATTGTTACCTAAAAATAGATCACGAAGAAACAAGGATAAAAATGAAGAACAATACACAATCTGGATAATAGGTCATCAGAACAATCAAGAGCTAAGTAGTTTTACACTGATAATGATTATAAAATGTGCAATCATTAATTTAGAGTAATCACTATGATGAATATTGAACAATTTCTATACTTTTATTCTGTTCCCAAATGTTTTATTGATAATCCTTCCTTTCTCATAATCTAAACACCACTTTCACCATAATACCAATTTCTCATTCATGTGTCTTTCTGTTCTGTTCACTCATAACTCTCCCCTCCTTCCCTCATCACAAGTACCAAACAGTTTTTACTGTTGTGGGTTTTTTTTTTAAAGACTTATTTATTTATTTGAAAGGCAGAGTATAGAGAGGCAGACGCAGAGAGAGCTAGAGAGGTCTTCTATCTACTAGTTCACTCACCAAATGACTACAATGGCTGGAGCTGGGCTGATCCAAGGCCAAGAGCTAAGCGTTTCCTCTGGGTCACCCACATGGGTGCAGGGGCCCAAGGACTTGGGCCATCTTCTACTGCTTTCCCAGACCATAGCAGAGAACTGTCTCAGAAGTGGAGCAGCCGAATCTCAAACCGGTACCCATATGGGATGCCAGCACTGCAGGTGGCGGCTTTACCCATTATGCCAAAGCACCAGCCCCTTATTTTTGTCTTGACAATATACTTTAGAAACTAGTGGTAAAAATAGACATTTCTTTTTCAAATTGTTCTGATAATTATTCATCATTTTCCATTAAAATTTGAAAGATTTAGTGGTTATTTGAGTGGAATAGCACTGAATTTTTGAGTAAATGTGAGAGAAACTGACATCCTGACAATACTGAGTCCTTGTATCTCACCGTTTTGTGTATCATCAATTTACACTATCTTGCTAACAATTAATAAAGGTATAAATATAATTTTCTAGAGCAAGGCTTTACACATCTTTAGACAGACTTACTAGTATTTTGCATATGAGTTTTCTGAGAATACAGTGTTTTTCATTTCAATTGCATTTTCTTTCTTTTTTTAAAGATTTATTTTATTTATTTGAAAGAGTTACAGAGAGAGGTAGAGACAGAGAGAAGTCTTCCATCCGCTGGTTCACTCTCCAAATGGCTGCAACAACCGGAGCTGCGCTGATCCGAAGCCAGGAGCCCCTTTCCGGTCTCCCACGTGGGTGCAGGGGCCCAAGGACTTGGGCCATCTTCCACTGCTATCTCAGGCCATAGCAGAGAGCTGGATCAGAAGAGGAGCAACTGGGACTAGAACCAGCGCCCATATGGGATGCCGGCGCTTCAGGCCAGGGCTTTAACACACTGCACCACAACGCCAGCCCCTCAATTGCATTTTCTAACTATGTATAAAATCACTCCTGATTTTTGTGTATATTGACCTTAAGTTTAGCAATACTACTTATTCAATTTAATATTTGATCTGAATATTTGCTTTGATTATATAGCTATATACTTAAATCATCTATGGACAAAAATAACATTTGTTCCTTTATAATTTTTATTTTTTAAATTTTCATTTTGTTTTAAAACATATGTAATCTCTACTGTAATGCTGAAAATACATGAGAATAGTCATCTCAATCTGACTGTTTGCATTAAAGAACACACTTAATATTTTACTATTAAGTATCATGTTTATATACAATTTAGTAGATAAGATTAAAATATTTATAGTTTGTTAAAATCAGATATTAATTTCACTGAGAGATTTTTCACCCCTATTAAAACAATAGTATTTTATTTCTCTTTGTCTCTATTAAATTTAATAATAACTTTTTTATTATTAAATTGTTATTAATTTTGGGAAGAAATCATACTTGAATTACATTTGAAAAGTGCATTGCTGGATTGTTTGCTAATTCACGATTCAGTATTTTTTTTCTTCTATGTTTCTGGGATTGGCCTATTATTGTCCTATCTTGTACTGTCTTTATCAGTTTTGTGCGTCAAGCTTACAAAATTCATGAGCAAAGAAATACTCCTTGTTCTATTCCCTTTACTTGTTGGCGTAGGAAAGAGCTTATTTTTCCTGGAGGTTTTGTAAAGCATACATTGTGACACATCTGGACCCAATACTTTAGAAAGCAGTAGATTTCTGATATTAATTCAGTGTATTTAATGTCTATAGACATTTTCTAAGTAATTGAGTAAACTGTGATCCATTTTAATTAATATATATTTATATATCCACCTTAAAAATTCCCATTTCATGTCATTTTTCTATTTAGTGGCATAGAATTGTCCATATCATGCTCTCATAACTAAAATTTCTTGCAAAAGCAATAGACTCTCTTTCCATGCTACTATTCTGTGCATCCCTTCTATTTCTTAAATAATATTGCCAGAAATTTCTATGTCCTACAAGTTAATATTTTAGTTTCCAATCTTCTCTATTGTTTCTTTAAATCAATATCATATCTGTTATTGTGCTTATAATTTTCTTATTTTTTATGTTTTGGCTGTATACTGATGATTTTTATCTAGCTTTTCAATGTAAATTCTTGCCTCTATAATTTTCAGCCTTCCTTCTTTACAAATACATTAATTTAGAGCATAAATGCCCTCCTAAATATTGCTTTTTCTGCATTTTCAAGTTTTTATTTATAATGATTTCATTGTTCTTTAGTTATAAGTATTTGGTATTCTCTACTATGGTTTCCTATTTAGATAATTATTTATTCAGAAATTTATCTTTTTAGGTGTTCTTAATTCTCATATAGAGGAGTTGTACGCACAACCTTTATTTGGTTATTATGTTGGTTGACAGATTTACATGCAGGGGCAGTCCCTCAGGATATACAACTGCTCAAAAGTTGGTATAGGACTACCATCTAGAAGAGGAGGAGGGCCAGCGAACTTGCCTGAGGGAGATGGAAATTGGAGATAGGGCTCAGGTGTCTAAATGATGTCACTCAGTAGCACTTTGGGGAATCTTTGGGTCACAGAACTCCAAAGTACAGCAGTGGATTGGGGCCTTTATTGCCACAGGGTTTATCTTATCTATGACTAACAGATGTGTAGTTTCACAGGGTATGCAAAGCAGGCAGACTCTAAATGGCTCAAAATCTGTTTATTTGGGTGTGTTTAAAACAATTGGATGTCTTAAATATTGAGTTTTGTGCCAGAGGGTATTTGAACTAAGTTGCAGCCTGCTATGAAGAAATAAACAACCCAGAGGCCAATATACAGAGGCCATCTTTGACTCATTTATATAGCAAGTTTGAAAAATGAAGATGCATTAATTCAATGTGCCATGTTGCTTGAACTGTTATGCTTAGCTCTTTACCAAGGAACATTGTGCTGAAATGGTCTGTATTTCAAGTATGCTGTATTAAAGAAATATTTTAAACTCTAGTAGTAATTTCACAATGAACAGGATGAAGTAGTTCCTAGCTAGCTACCACCAGTATCTGGTTTTCCAATATGAGCCAAGGTCACTGAAATGTAACACGTGGTGAGAGGGGAAGGAATCATGAAGCTACATCATCTGATTCAATGCTTCATTTAAAATATGAAGAAATTGAGTGACAGAAAAAGCCCAAATGCTTTGTTTATAGTCACATAGGTCATTAGTGACAGTGCCATGTCTAAAATCCAGCTCTCTTGGTTCTCAGTCCAGTAGTTTTCCTACTATACCATAACTGGTTGGGAAGTTGTATTAACAATTTTTTAAAGATTTATTTATTTATTCGAAAGGCAGAGTTACAGAAAGGCAGAGGAAGAGTCAGAGAGAGAGGTCTTCCATTCTCTGGTTCACTCCCCCAAATAGCCACAATGACCAGAACTGTGCCCATCCAAAGCCAGGAGCCAGGAGCTTCTTCCAGGTCTCCCAAGGACTTGGGTCATCTTCTACTGCTTTCCCAGGCTAGCAAAGAGCTGGATAGGAAGTGGAGCAGCCAGGATTTGAACCACTGCCCATATTGGATGCTGGCACTACAGAAGGCAGCCTTACCTATCACGGCACAGCGCCGGCTCCTGTATTAATAAACTTATGAATAGTATCCACCAATTGTTGTACTCCTGCAATACTGTGTCCATTTTATATAAGTCCCCATTTTGTCTTACCAAAACTTTTTGTTATAAAGGATGGTAACAAACTAAAATTGTCAACAGAAATAAAGCCAGGACTAGCACATAGATGTCCACTCCTAAGCCCTTCCTCTTTATGCTACTTAACAGTGATAGTGGGAATATAGTTATATTTAGCAGAGATACAGTTAGTGCTATATTACTACCCTGAAATTTCGTCCTCAGCAGCAATTTGTCTTACTAAATCAATTTTCTCAAAATGTAATTTGAAAAGAACCACGGTGAACAGTGTTATCATTTTGAACTCATTCTTAGCAATGGGTGCTCATTTCAATAGGTGTTGAATATAAACAAGTTTCTGCTTGCTCCCTAATAACTTTATCCTCACAAGAAAGAGAGTATACGAGATATGAGGGATGCACACTGTGGGTTTGGTTTTGTTTTGTTCTTCAGAGAAAGATAGTAATGGAAAGTGTTGACCAGGTGCTTGCATCACTAACTTTTAAACGTATCAGCCTTGGTTTGTTTTACTACTCTCAAATTATGAACTTGAAGTAGAGAATGCTTACAAGTTGCTTCAATGTTCTTTTTAAGATTTAGGCACATTTTCCTCTGCAAATGGTATGAGGGACATCTTTAAAGCTAATTTTGATTCCTCAAAAAAAAAAAAAAAGAGCTGAGTATACAGTAAGCACAAAATTTACATTTATATGCAGACATGAGGAAAGTAAGAGAATCTGCTGTGAAAGGTGAATATTTCAAAAATATTTGGAGTATGCATATTTCAAAGTAAGTTATGCTTATAATCTGTCAATCTTGAAACATAGATCATCTGTAACTAAAGCACTTCACCTGAGTCATGCTAATTTTACAGAATAAGGTATTCTTTTCTCAGTTTATTAGTCCTCTTTTATTGCTTCTAGTACAAAAGTGTCCCACAGAAAAATAACACTGATGACCAGACAACAGCATTTCATAAGTGTCTCTGGCATTAATCAGTGTGCTTGAATCCAAGGAGCTATTATTTTAGCCACATTTAAATCCTGATTGCATTTTGTTCTGCCTTGGCAATGTTCACAATGTGATGTTCATTAGAATGTATTTTAAGCTTTCACATGCTGGCATGGCCATTATTTGTATCCTGCACTCTGAGCAGTAAATCATGTGGAAGAAGCTAGATGCAGAGTTCCAGGCTCTGAAATTTGCCTCATTTTTTGTTTTAATTTTGTTCTTTAGTGTTTCTCAAGGACTGAGAGGGTGCTTAGAATATAACTATCTCCGGAAACTAAGCACATGAACAGTTTCAACTAAATTTGGAACTTGCCCCATCAGAGGAGATATTTCGCGATGCCTGGAGATATTTTTGGTTGTCATAATCTGCGGGTACAGCTGGCTTATACTAGGTAGAGACCAGGAGTGCTGTTAAACACCCATGATATACAGGACAGTTTTAACTAAGCACACAAATTGGGAAAATCTGAGATTCGTACCTTTATCAAACAAATTTAAAGGTGTCTACCCAGTTCCTCTGGTACTCTCTCTCAGGTAAATCACCATAAAGTAGATTGAGTATACCCTGGTATCATGTTTCGTGTTAGAAAATTGCAGAATAACTTCTGATGCTTTGAATAGTTCAAGAAAGTGATAAAGAGCTCAACGTCCTGAAGTTCTGCCTATCACCCAAACATTTGTGTCCCTGTTCTGGAAACACTTGAAAGACTTCAGAAAGAACTAAGTCACTCCCACTGTTACATTTTCTTTAGTAGTGTGGAGTCTTCATATGAAGAGCCAGTTATGATGAATTGGCCAGTAGAAACAAACTGTGAGTTAAGCCAAGTTTTGCATCCACGCCTAACTTCCCATAGCTTCTACCCTTTTCTTCCGCTTGCCCAGACTGAGAAACCTTATTAATAAGGCAAATTATTTAAGTTTTTTTTTAAACTTCTTCATCTTTAAAGTCAGAATAATACATTGTTTAATGATGAGAACCAAAGAGCAACTGGTAACTTGTGTTATTCCCTGGGCTCCTCTGGAAATAGTATCCAACTCTCTTCATTGTGTATCAGATTAGTGAAAGTAATGGTAGACTTCCAGATCAACCAGAAAGAAGCATCAATAAAGTGAATTAAAAGAGATAGTTTCCTTCTGTTTTGTTTCTTTCAGCTCCTCACATTATATACCACAGAGGCAGCTAGCTGTTCTTCAACAGAACACATGCTTCAGGAAAGCACATAGAATGACTATAATTAATGCTTACATAGATGTCCTTCAAAAATTCATGAAAATATATGTTCTGAAAAAACTCATAGATCACAAAAAATTATTCATCCTCAAATAAACTAATCTTTTAAATTCCATTCTCCATCCACTTCTTGAAACTTCCTGTGATGGCACTGTGTACGATATACCATCTAAGTGCTTTATGTTCTTAACACATTTAGTTCTCAACACAAATCCCATGAGGTAACTATTAATATTTTCCTTTGACTGATTAGCAAATTTGGGCACTGAGATGCTAAATAAACGGTTCAAGTTCACCTAGCTGTCAAGGCAGGAAGGCCAAGATTCAAATCCAAGAGGTCTGGTTCTAAAATCTCTGGAATCAATGTTATTAAGCACTGTACCAATATGAGTCTCAAAGAGAGAATGCAGAAGAGAATTAGAGTATGACAGTTTTTTCTCCAAACAGGAAATCTTTCCAGAACAACAGTTGGTGTCTTATGAATTGAATGGGAAGAAAAGTGCAGTTCAAATGTATAAAAGTGAACCATATTTTAAAGCAGAAGTTAATAAGATACAATTGAACGAATGCACATGGGTCTTGAAGTCATAAAGAGTTTTTCTTTTAAATTTAAAACTTTGTTGTTATTTATTGTTTTTTTCCCAAAGAAACCTTTTATTTAATGAGTAGAAATTTCATAAGTGCAACTTTAGGAATATGGTGATTCTTCCCACCATACCTGCCCTCCTGCCCCAATTCCCACCCTGCCTCCTCCTCCCTCTCCCATTCCCAGTCCCATTCTTCATTAAGATTCATTTTCAATTAACTTTATGCATAGAAGACCAACTCTATACTAAGTAAAGATTTTAACAATTTATACACACACACACACTAAAAACTGTTTGAGAACAAGTTTTACTGTTAATTCAAAATCATAAAGACTTTGGGCCTAAATCCAGTCTTCCTAGATAAAGGAGTTTAGTGACTGTGGGCAAATTACTATGGTGTCTGATCCTCACCTTTTTGAAGGTCAAATTAATAAACTTTGTAAAATAGCTTAAATAGTATACAATATTCAATACATAAGAGGCACTTGGTAAATGTTAAGCTCTATCCATGCCTCCAACATTTTTCCCACATCTATTCTTCTTCCAAGGGAGCTAGACAAAAATTTTCTCCTCTGGAGTTCTCTACAGAAAGCAAATCCTAGATCATATAAGGAAGATGACATCCTAGATAATACAAGGGGCTATAAATACTGTGCTTAGACTGGAAATATATCTCAGCTACCTTTGAGTACTTATAACTCTACTTTGAGAAAAGAAATGATATAGTAGATACATCATCATTAAAGATTTTACCTTAGAACAGTCATATGGCTAATAAAAGCAATTCAATAGTTATAAAATGATTTTTTAATAAAATAAACATGTTTAGAAAGTCCAAAGTGAAAGTAAGTATTGTATGTAGGGTGAAATATTATTTGTTTTTATCATTGTGTACACACATATATACTTACCAGTATATGTCTGTATACATACACATACATATGTATGTACATAAATACATAATTTTCTTATGGTAAAAATGTTTGAACCGCACTACACTAGAGTCTGGATCTAGATTTTGTTTCTAACAGATGTGATAATAACATATAATTCATGATACCTAATCTGATCAGTTCCCTTTGTGATCATTGCCATGACATTATAGGGTGACTAGCCAACAATGGGATAGGGAAGTCTTCGACCATAAAATGTAATGACTTTTTTTTTATTGATGTCCTACTTGCCTATGACAGTACTCTAACTAGACTAGGCTGTCAATGAATAACAATTTGATTTTATAAAACAGTGTAATAACAGGTGAAGTACCCCTTCATTGCTTTCAGGACCATATCCTAAACAACAAACCATTATGCTGACTCAACAGATCTTTTAAGAAAAAAAAAGAAACTGACTTCATTTGCATTTTTTTTGAATGTTTCAATAATTGGTAGACTAAAGATTTACCCCAAAATAGTGCCTCTAGATATCAAATTTTTGCCACATTTTAACAAGATAGAGAAATGTTGACCAGATGGCAGCAAGCTACGGGAATGCAATTTAATGTGATAATCTGAAAACGTGAAAAAGAATGCTGCGGGGACAGCGCTGGGGCACAGTGGGTTAATGCCCTGGCCTGAAGCGCTAGCATCCCATGTGAGTGCCGGTTCAGGACCCAGCTGCTCCACTTTCGATCCAGCTCTCTGCTATGGCCTGGGAAAGCAGTAGAAGAGGGCCCGGAGCCTTGGGCCCCTGCACCCGCGTGGGAGACCCGGAAGAGGCTCCTGGCTCCTGGCTTAGGATCAGCACAGCTCAGGCGGTTGCGGCCATTTGGGGAGTGAACCAGCCTATGGAAGACCTCTCTCTCTCTCTCTCTCTCTCTCTCTCCCTCTCTCTTCCTCTCCTCTCTCTGTGTAACTCTTTCAACTAAATAAACTTTTTTTTTTTTTTTTTTTTTTTTTTTTTTTTACAAAAAGCAACCATATGGGGCCGGTGCTGTGGCACAGCAGATAAAGCCACCGCCTGCAGCATCCCATATGGGTGTTGGTTTGTGTCCTAGCTGCTCCACTTGCAATTCAGCTCCCTGCTAATGCATCCGGGAAGGCAGCGGAAGATGGTCCAAGTCCTTGGGTCCCTGCAACCGTGTGGGAGACCTGGAGGAAGCTTCTGACTTCAGATCGGCCCAGCTCCAGCCTTTGTAGCCATTTGGGGAGTGAACCAGCAGATAGAAGATCTTTCTCTCTGTCTATAACTCTGCTTTCCAAATAAATAAATCTTAAAAAAAAGAAAGAAAGAAAAAGAATGCTGCATGGGATGCCCATATCTCACATCAGAGTGCCTCATTCAGGTCATAGCTCCACTTCTGACTCAGTTCTCTGACAATGTACCCTGAGAAGCATCAATGATGGCTCAAGTACTTGAGTTCTTGCCACCCACATGGGATGCATCGATTGAGTTCGCAGCTCCTGGGTTTAGTCTGGTCCTGCCTCAGTTGCCTTGAGTATGTGGGGAGTAAGCCAATGGATGAAAGATCTCTCTATGTTTGTCACTCTGTCTCTGTGTGTCTTTCTCTACATTTCAAATAAAATAAAATAAATAAATGTAAATTAAAAGTCTGTGGGTAGTAATTTATTGTTTTAAAAAGAACGGTGTCAACCTAAAGGATATCAACATGGTTTTTCTTCTGGCTTCTGGTCTGTTTAAAGGTTTTTTCAGTGAATTTTCTAAAAATCTGAATGATATATATTTCAAATTGGTGTACATCAGAAATCTGAGTGAGGAAGAAAATGCTTTTGATGATAAAAATCATAATCCTGCTGGATTATCACAGGTTAGTAAATGGCATGTGAAATCTAAAACTATGAATTATAATTTGGATTAGTATAAGGTCCTGGATTTGGATCCTAAAAGGCAACTATGCAACCACATAATAGGAAAGACATGGTTTATCAGCTCAAGAAAGGGAAAAGGAACAGTAAAAAAAGAATAGAAAAAAAATCTGTATATTTTAGTTTAAACTGAATGCAAAATGTGTTTACCCTCAAAATGTGAATTATAATATAATTATGGTTATAGTATTGCAACCATACTACTTTAAAATATTTATTTATTTATTTATTTATTTGCCTATTTATTTGAAAAGGAAAGAGAAAGAGATCTTCCATTTACTGGTTCATTCCTCAGATGCTTTCAACAGCCAGAGCTGAGCCATGCCGAAGCCAGGAGCTAGGAAAGCACCTATGCAAGTGGCAGGAACCCCTTGATCATCACCGCTGAGTCCCAGGGTATGCACTGCCAGGAAACTGGAGTGAGAAACCAGAGCCAGGGATTGAACCCAGGTTCTCCAAAATGGGATGTGAGCATCTTAACTGCTAGACTAAACACCTACTCAAAGATAGTGTTTTACATAAGAAAATTAATAATATTTCACAGACCACACCTGAGTATAGTGTTCAGTCTTCTGAGTCATAATCTAAGAGTTTGTCTACATAAAAGCAATCAAAGTGATGAAAGATTTAACAATTTAACATGAAGAACAAGTACAGGAACTGCAAATGTTTAATCTGAAAGAGATGAGTCAATGAAAGGATACTAAATTCCTTTGGTAAAATCTCAAAAGAAGAAATGTGACTGTTGGGTGAGAGTTATCATATATCAAGTTTCATATCAGTGTAGGTAAAAGCATCAATGCCTCTGTAGGTTATAACTTGCCAGGTGAAATGAAGAACTATTCACTAGAAAAACTAAAAATCATTTTTGCAGGAATGTTCAAACTGAATAAAAGTATTGGACTGTTCTGCTCTACAATGGCCTTCCAGGTCCTTGCCAACCTTTAAGGTAAATAATTTTTCAAGTGAATTATGTGTATATATATTATATTACGTTATGGCCTTGGGATTGTCCTTGCATTATAAAAAATGATAAACTATTAAAACTCCAAAGGATTACAAGTCTCTACATTAAACATTTTAAATGATAAATGCTGGTTGACACTAGTTGGCATCACCCAAACTTGAAACTTACAGTAATAGAAATTCATATAATAAAGGAATAAACATAATAAACTCCATGACAAACTTCAAGTAGTTACATGAATATCATATAAAAAATAAAGGAATAAACATAATAAACTCCATGACAAACTTCAAGTAGTTACATGAATATCATATGTCTGTGATGCCTATCAAGCTAAAAGGGACAAAATTCCATCTGAATAGTTTTAAATATATGTATAGTTTTTCTCATACATATTTTAAAGCACAAAATTATGCTAGATTGTTTTCCACTTTTATTTTGGTGTGAGATAAATGGAATCTGAATTCCCAATTGCAGATTGATCTGCTGGGAGCAAATTGTGTTGACTTCAGACATCCAGATGTTCTATTCCTTTGGTAGCTGGCAAACAGCCCAATTAGTTCAAATACTGCCCATTTTGGAAGACTGTTTTTTTTTTTTTTTTTTTTTGTATTATAAAGAAAAACCCCTTAGGACCAATCTTAATAAGATAATAGTCTTTAGATTATTCAATCATCAAAACAACAAAAGCAATATGTAAATCACCAAAAAGTTGGATTACCAAGGCATTGCTGAATTTTTATCATTTGTTTACAAATTCCCCCTAACAGGCTTGTGTCAATCCTCTGTTTTGGCAGAACATTTGTCAAAAACATCGATTACAAAAAGCATCCTAAATGAGATGACTGGCACCACTAATCATGTCATCAATGTTATTAATTGTTATTCCATTTCTAAACATGTTTTTCACTGCTTCTAGGTAGATGGACTCTACTCAGAAAGGAATCCTTTAATATAGCAAATTTAATACCTATTTTGGTGTGACATACCAAAACATAGCATAACATCCAATCATCATGAAATATACAGTTTTAAAATATTAGGTAGCCAAAATATACATTCTATCAACATGGATATATATATATTTATAAATTAATTAATAATTTTCTAGAATGATGTTTAGTGCAATCTAAACCACAATTATAAATTTCAAAAGGTAACCAAAAATGGTAACACCAAATAAATGTGAATATGCCAATATACTGTGCCTTGTAATCTTGTACATATTTATATTTAAATAATCTTTTTAATTTTTTAAGATTTATTTATTTATTTGAAATTCAGAGTTACACAGAGAAATAAGGAAAGGCAGAGAGAGATCTTCTATCTGCTGGTTCACTTCCCAATTAGCTGCAATGGCGGGAGCTGAGCAAATCTGAAGTCAGAAGCCAGAAGCTTCTTCCAAGGCTTCCACGCCCGAAGGACTTGGGCCATCCTCCACTGCTTTCCCAGACCATAGCAGAGAGCTGGATCATAAGTGGAGCAGCCAAAACTCGAACCATCACCCACATGGGATGCCAGCACTGCAGATGGTGGCTTTACCCACTACACCACAGTGCTGGCCCCGTCTTTTCAATGTTTATGCTTTTTTTTCACTTTTTCTTTGAACAAAGAAACAAAGATAGCGATGCTCCATCCCCTGGTTCACTCTCAAAATGCTTTCAACAGCCAGGCTGAAGCCAGTAGCCAGGAACTAGACGTGGGTCTTCCACGTAGGTGACAGGAACCCAAATACTACCAGCACTATCTGCTGCCTCCTAGGTTGCCCATTAGCAGGAAGCTGAATAAGGAGCAGAGGAGCCAAGACTGAAACCAGGCACTCTGATGTGATGCAGATATCCCAAGCTTCATCTGAATCACCGCACCAAACACTCTCCCCATTTAATGATTTATTTTTTTTTTATTTTTTAAAAATTTATTTATTTTTTGAAAGCCAGAGTCACAGAGAGGAAGAGACAGAGATTTTCATCTGCTGGTTCATTCCTCAAATGGCCTCAGCGGCCAGAGCTGGGCCCATCCAAAACCAGGAGCCAGGAGCTTCTTCTGGGTGTCCCATGTGAGTTAAAGGGCCCAACCACTTGGGCCATCTTCCATTGCTTTCCCAGGTCATAGCAGAGAGCTGGATCAGAACTGCAGCAGCCAGGACTCGAACCAGCACCCATATGGGATGCCAACACTGCAGGTGGAGGCTTTACCTGCTATGCCACAGCACCAGCCCCTCCTCCATTTAATGATTTTTAAAAAGGTTAATCCTGGAACATCGTATGTTGTCTCTCACAATATCAGGAAACTATATTTCAAATCACTTTCTCATCATTACTGGATGAGCTGTATAATTTTATTTTGACCTCATAACATATCACAGAATATTACAAGTATGAACAACAGGGACGAGGAGAAAACGAACATTATGTGCATTCCTATACTGTCACACAATGCAGTCATTTATTTATTCGATCACCTTTTCTCTGACCAGGAGATTTTGGGGCCTTATTTTTTTTAAGATTTATTTTATTTATTTAAAAGAGTTACAGAGAGAGGTAGAGACAGAGAGAGAAGTCTTCCATCCTCTGGTTCACTCCCCAGATGGCTGCAATGGCCGGAGCTGTACCGATCTGAAGCCAGGAGCCAGGAGCTTTTTCCAGGTCTCCCATGCAGGTGCAGGGGCGCAAGGACTTGGGCCATCTTCTACTGCTTTCCCAGGCCACAGCAGAGAGCTGGATGGGAAGAGGAGCAGCCGGGACTAGAACCGGTGCCCATGTGGGATGCTGGCGCTTCAGGCCAGGGCATTAACCTGCTGTGCCACAGTGCCGGCCTCAGGTCCTTAATTTTGCGAGTAAAACTGACCGCTCACCCATTTTATGTGTATGAGATCCAATGTACCCACACACACATTTATACATTATTTTGATAAAACAAAGCATTCAGCCTGTGAAACCAAACTGTAGGCAAAAGGAAAGTAAGTTACTCACTACAATCTAGTAATGGATGCCATATCCTAGCTTTTAAAGTGAGGAATACAACAAAGGCTGTACTGCTCTACTGTGAATAGTTTTTTCCAAGTAATAATATGCATAGGGCTTATTTTTCTCATGGGCTCTTGCTCAAAGCAGCACTATAGAACACTTGGCTTTTCCAGGGCTGGACTATGAGTAACATACAAACATGCAAATCCTT